>NW_003303743.1:2014153-2098420 GCF_000142945.1 Phytophthora infestans T30-4
TCCTCAAGGTCTTGCTCGTCAATTGGAATCGTTTTACTTGTCAAATACAAAGCAGCTTCAACACGAGTAGTTACATGGGAGTGTGTATGATTCTGCAAGAAAGGCAGTTGTCAGTTGTTTTAAGTATAGTATAAAACGAAATTATATAGAAAGCAACTCACCTCATTTCTGATGACAATTTGAAATGTTCCGTCATCCATAAGCATCACGGTGGGTGTGAAGCGCGCCAAGCACCCACAGAACCGTGGTTTGCGTGTGCGTTGCCCAGTAGATCGAGAATGCTGAGAAACTCCATGAGTGCACCGAAAACCCCTATGGTGCCAGCGGAAAGTTAAAGGTATCTCGTCTGTGTGACTCCTATAAATTAAGGTTAGGCGACCATTAGATAAATTACATAGCATAAATAAACATAATACATACCGGATATACGTCTCAGGCGACTCGGAACTGCGAACTCGAGAGTGCAGGTTGTTTGCCTTTGTGTAGGACGCTAGTAAAGTGTCGAATTCACCCCATGTCTTGATTGTCACTTTTGGAAAGGGAGCAACGACGTTTTCAATCGTCTGGACCTGCTCCGACATAGACGCAAGCTCAGCAAGATGATTGCTACTCCGTTTTCGTGGCGTGTATCCATCACGGTCGCCCTCGCTACTGCCAATACTTTCTGCTTGTCCGACACATACCGCAATAGATGGAGCGGAAGCTGCATTATCCTGGGAGGCACGTGACCGTTTTGTGCCTTTAGCTTTTATTGGGTTGCTACCTGCAAAGATGCGTACAATACATTTTATATGACAATATTTAGATATATCATTACCACTGACGACCGATATATCATTACCATTGACGACAGAATAGATCCAATGAACGCACCCATTTTTTCCTCTTCCTCCTTTTTGTTCACTTCTACTAGTTTGTTCTCCTCTCCAGATACATCTTCATCCTTATGTCCAGTATTCTCTCCACACTTCACACCTGTTAGTATGTCACATATATATACATATAGTTATGATAAGTAGCAATAATTTAAGGTCAACTTGCACAGCTTACCCCGTTCTGTGCTCTGAATGTCGACATCGATATCTTCATCATCAGGTTTGTAATCCTCATCGCTGGAATGGTCCTTCTCTATGCTCAGTGTAAGTTGAGCGTAGTGTGGCCGTGAGCTGTTAGTTGACTTGCTACGCAAACGTCGCCCTTCGACATACAAACAGATCCATTTTACTATATAGCGTAGTATAGCTTCTTTCTTCTGTTATTAAAATGCGTACCGGACATGACGCCTGATGTCGCGTTTCTCGTGGGTGACTGGAGAGTCCCTGAAGCCGTCGTGAACTTCCTCCGTCCTTCTCCCGCTGCGCCACTCTGCGTGCGCTTTCGAAATGGGAGGCTATGAATGAAGCGTACTTAAAATGACTTTTACTGTAATTGCGTACTTATACAAACGAAACGAACTTACGAGTTTCTGAAAGTATAGAAACTGTAATTTTCAGCGAAAATTTTTAAATTCGTCTAAAGCAACCATAAGCTACAAAAGCAACCTTACATGTCTCACAATTAAGGTTGCGGTAACCACTCCGGATCGGAGCATAAAGCCACGCGTAAAAATGAGATAGGAAAAGGCAGGCATCGATTTCTTTTATCTGTGATCGATTTAACCATTTCAAAACGGCAAAAAGGGTCGATTTACAGGATATCGATGTGGATTTGGTGGCTGATCGATCCCGAGCGGTCGAATTGGCTGTCGTGGCTCGATTTATCAGCCAGTCGAGCTAGATCGATTTGTACTTTTTATTGACCTCGATTTAATAAAACGACCTCTAAGTGTACCGCAAAGAACACTTCAAGAACCCACTTCTGGTGTTACGAAAAACGCCATGGTAAATTGCACCATGCATCATTATTGATTTGGGCAAGTATGGTATCTGACGCAGCCTTCCTATCCGAGGTGGAAGGCTTTCTGGCCTCCTGTGGCGTGCCAGAATTCACACCAACTCGACCTGAACGCGAGCGAGCAATCAAGAATTTTGGTGGGCAATTTGACAAAACTACGGACGGAGACACGGAAGATCCCAATGTCCATGCCACTAAAAGTAAGGACAGTTCGTACTATTGCCGCCGTATGAGGGAGCGAATGAGCTTGCGACAGCAGGTCAGAGACATGACAGCAGAACTAGAAAACTTACAAAAGACCAAGGAAGCAGTCAGGTTATCGAAATGGATGGCGCGGGCGAAATATCGAAGAGAAGAGCGACTTCAGGCAGAGGAGAAGCAAAGACGACTTTATGCAGCAACCGCTACTCGCGCTACTACGATTGAGGACTTTTTCAAATTAGCCCAATCGCATCTTTGCGGAGTAGGAGGAATAACAGAGGAGGAGACTGAGTTGGTGGGGAGTTCAGCTGATGCGTCGCACTGCGGTCCGTTCAAGCGAATACGTGTCGATCCACCGCTTGACGGAATATCAGAGCGTTACGTGAATGAACTTAACGGGGTTGACAAGAGCTCTAGCGAGGGCGAGTCTGAGAATGAAGTTTGGAGAGATTCTGAACCATGGTTCGACCTGAGTGATAATATCGAGACAGAAGAGTGCATAATTGTTGTTGATACTAATAAAGTAAACGACAATGTCGTGCCTTTTATCGTAGTACGTATACTGTAATTGGCGTCGTACTCTAAGGTAGACAGCTGTATTCGGCAAGGCGTGAGCCCACACTACCGGGCTCACTTGTTTGTGCCACGCGTGAGCACTAGTCTTTCCGTGTGAGCAGTGATAAGTGCCAAAGCCCAACAACACCGCTGCTGTCGTCATCGGGAGCAGCAGTTCACTTCGAAGTATTAAAAGACTGAAGAACTCTCTCACAGTTTATCAACCTGTCAGTGATTTACTCATTATTGACAACCATACCGGTAAATTGCTGTGTGTTTGGCTCGTGTCCTCTAATCCCCACGTTCGTGAAATTTATGGGCGTGTATCGCGCACACAGTCGCAGTACAGAACTCGCCTCGTCTCCAGCCAATGAAGTCAGCACTCCCCAGCCAATTCGTCGGCGTGCATCCCAGCGAACGCCCCCCCCTCCCTCAGCAAAAGTTCGCCCCTACCATCCTGTTGTCCTCGCGGTATCGACCGTTGATGACTCGAAGCAGTACAGATGCAGCTTTGCCAGTCTCCAGTCGGATGCTTACTCGAAACTTGATTGCTACACTACTACCGCGATCTTCCATTCCGTCGTAGAGCTGTTGATCTTCTCGCTGATGTCCCGAAAGTGTTTGTCTTAACATTTTCCTAGCGTGCTCATAATCGAACGAGAACCGTCTCTTGTAAGAGTGCTGGAAGTTGCTATTGCCCTCTGCTCTCTTGTGAGTGCACCGCAGTTCATATCCGACGAGTCCAAACCGGCCGTATCAAACACCTCATCGATCAGAGCGTAGACAGCGTTTAGAGTTAAAGCTGACGTTCTGTAAAAGTCGCTGTCAAACGACGCAAGGCGTAGCTGGTCGTGATGATAATTGCTCTTGTCGTTCAGCTCAAGAGACTCGACGTTGACCAGATTTTCATAAGTTAATCCTCGGTAAGCTTGGATCAGTGTTGACTGTGCTGTAAATGCCGAACGCAACTGACGTTGTCGTGCTTCGGACGTCAAACGCGCCTATAAGTGACACAACGTAACCATTCTCCATCCAGACATAGATAGCAGTCTTCTAGGCTCCGTGGCCAGTTTCTTGTTGAGTTCCTCTATCTCCTGCTCCTATTGTTCACGTGCAGCCTGCCGTCTCTTTCGATACGCCTTGCGTCGAACACATGCTCTCGTGGTGCTTTGCGCGGCCCCCGATTTGGATGACTCGCTGCTGGTGCTGCCATGGTTTGGGGTGTGGTGCAACGGGAGCGTTAGCAGGTTGCACGAATTCAAGAAGTCCTCCACCTCAGTCAGGAACGAAGAGTCCAGGGCTGCTTATTGAGAGTCTTTATGAGAAAGTGCCACTCTAGCCTCACGGTACGTGATAACGCATAATCTGATGACCGATTACAAGTACAGTGCACTACACACCGTTGTGCCACAACTTGTGGAGAGCTCACAGCGCTCAGAGGCTTCGTACAGAAATAATGAGCTTATCGAATACATGTTAGATATTCGTTAGGCTACTACATGTAGTTTTTTCGATGTGACGAGTTTACGAGATGAATGGTACTGTAGAAATATAGTATACTGTACTTACTTTTTAAATGTCTCTTAGACAAACAAACAAAAAACACGCAAAGGCTGATGACTCCTCTAAATTAATATTAGAAACAGGGTACGATTCCTTAGAGTAGATTTTCAAGTCGACATGCGATTTCTTCAGAGTTCGTAGTGCTGACCTCCATCACTGCGTTTGCAAATCGCTTTGTCAACTGTTCATTGCCAACGCTACTGACGTTCATTGGCACATAGCAAGCAAAACGCTGCATGATGCTTTCGTTCTCCGACTCCCCCGAGGTAGTAAGAACTCCCCAGCCAAATTCATCCGCGTGCATGCCAGTGAATGCTCCCTCCGCCTCGGCAAAGACTCGCCACACCACAACCATTCGGTTATCTTCGTTGTAGCAACGATTGATAACGCGAAACAGCACGGATGCATCTTTACCTGACTTAAGTCGGGTGCTAGCCCGAAACTTGAATGCTACGGCGGTATCGGGTAATTCCAGGTCTTTGCAGAATTGGTGGGTTTCAGGGTGATGAAGCAAGAGCGTGCGTTTCAAAGTGGCACAAGATTGCTCGAAGTTGGACGCAAATGTCCGTTTATCGACGTATTGGAAGTAGGTTTTCCCACTCGAGAGTTCCCGCTCGTCCGTGTTAGTCCCATACTGATCGTTCGGCAAATTAAGACCAGCGTTACCGAGGACTTCGTCAGTCTGAGCGTAGATGGTGTCGAATGTCAGGGCAGACGCCTTGTAAAATGCCGAGTCAAAGGACTCTACGTGAGGCCATTTGAGAGGACAATGGGTGATTCCACTGTCTGGTAGTGTCCGAGTACTGTCAGGATCCTGTCGACCTTGAGTCACTTCCCTGTATTGTTGAATTAACGTTGTGTGGGCTGAGACTGCTGCAATCAATCGACGATGTCGCTCCTCCGACACCATTCGTGCTTCCAAATGGCACCACGACACCATTCTCCTGCCAGACATTGATAGTTGTCGCTTCCGTTCGCACGCGAGCTTAGTCTTGAGTTCCGATACTTCTTGTTCCAGTCTTTCACGCTCAGCTCGACGCCGCTTCCGATACTCTTTGTGTCGTTCACATTCCTCTTTGGTTCTTTGGTTGTTGGGTGCTAAGTTGTTCGACAGCAGCAACTCGGCATCGCACTCGACTTGGGGCGAGAACAGTGCCGAAATGTCAAAAGAGCTCAAGAAGCTTTCCACCTCGGAGATCAGCACAGCGTCCAGAGTCATGTTCAACTCGAGGAATGTTTGGCAGCGGGGCATGATGTATTAATACCTCATACTAACGGAGCCCGCAGTATATTTACAGTGCTACTGTTTTAATAGTATTAATAATGCAGTTTCATTGGAAAAACTATGGATTAGGAGCTCGATATAACATTAAAATAGGGATAATGTGGTGTACCCAAAAAATGCTCCAAACCTGTAGACTCATTAAATTGCAAATGTCGTTAACTGGGCCAAGAGAATGCAATCAAAAGGATAACCGCGGTGGTGTATTCAAATATCTCACTTAGCCACATAACGCCAGTCGGTGGCTTAAAGTAGAGAGATACATCGATCACCCTAAATGAGGCGACAATTGCCTTCCGTAAAATACGGCCGGAGTGCGCCATCGATTTTTGGTCAAAGTCAAGTCAAATTTAAAACCTTATAAAGGTTTCACATCCGTCCTAAACAGGTGGCAGATCGTCTTTTAACGGTCACCCATAAAAATGGGAACGTCGCATTGTCGCACTGGGGTCGTATTTTACGGCACTTCCAAGCAGGCGTTTATAAATGCGATCTAGATCAACAAATCGTACGTGGACACATGAAAACTTAACCGTGTAGTGTTGAGTTTCGCTGAGCTACAAGTAGCCATGAACCTTTAATAGTGCGCTATTTATGAGCTTCTTAGATTTTTCGGCGGAACGCCTTAAGATTTTTTTATCTTTGTTCGTGTATACCTAAAGGTTTGTAGGCAATCTTGAGCTTTCCATTTAGATTTTGTATTCGCAAATGGTGTTTGTTCAGAAGATAATGTTAACGATCTGTCAGGATTATTCCTTTGTCAACCACAGCAGTACATGTAGCACTGGTAGATAGCATTATCACGTTCATCCACTTACCTCTGAAGAAGAATGGTCTGACCACTCCAATGACCCATCAACTACTTCCATGCCCTAATCGACTGGTAACATACACAACATATCAGGAGAGCGAACAATAGACCGCTCTATTGCTCTCTAAATCTACGGAGGTGTCCATGGACGAGGAGCGGCTTTTATGCTGAGAATAGGTCTGGTATACAAAGCTGCTGCATCATCGAGTCGAAGCGTAGTGCATTTTATAAAATAGTCTACCTCCCAAACTCATTAAATAAATGAATGGAGTTCATGCAGCCAGAAAAAAGGTAAAAAAACGGCTTTGGAGTAGTGACTACTGTAGTATTTGCATGGTCGTTAGGACAGCTAAATGACTGCAATGAAAGCTGACTTTGAAAAAGAGTAGTGACTAGTACGATTTAGTGATGACTGTGGAAACAGCTTGATTTTTTATATCGAATAGTGAGGATGAGTAATTTGTTCTGAGCTTGTGATGTCCAGTTGTTTCTTAAAACTCCAAGTGCTCTACCCGATAAGTTGTCCTGCTAGCCTTTCACTTATCAATTTGATTCCGAGCTTAAGCTACTTGCCCTTCTACGCTACGCAATGCCCAAGAACGCTAACATCTGCCGCGTGCTCTTTGCAGCTCTACCAGACCACTACTTTAAGTGCAACTATTGCAACAAAGTGTGTCGTCAGCTCCCTTCTAGTGGCTACGGCAACCTAATCAGCCATTTGAAGGACAAGCACCCGAATACGAGTTGCTCACGCCATCTCTCTGGCTGGCAACCTACACTCCTTCGGCTTTGTGAGCAAAAATGTCGCCAATATCTACCATTGAATGGAGTGGGTGGTGGACATAAACATGCCTCAATCTGAGATTGACCACCCAGCGACTCGCTCAATGTCCCAGCTCAAGTCTATCTCTTAGAAGACTCTAAGAAAGTACCTAGCTGCAACAACGCGAGCTGTCGAAAAGGAGATTGCCAATACAATCCCCCCGATGTTTGGAGCCATGTACGATGGCTGGACATGGTTTCTAGAGCACTTCGTGGCGCTGTACATCGTCTACAGGAAGGACGATCAGTTTTCTACGTTCTATTAGCGATGGCGCTATAGATGAGGCTCATCACACTGTTGCTCGCAATGTGCCTACATTCATTGCTCGGCAATTTTTGGCCAATCAGGAGATTCGCTGATTTTTTGGTGGGTGACAATTGTGCCACCAATCAGCTGACGGCAACCATGCTCTGCGCCCCATGGATGGGCTGCGCGTCTTATCGATTTAATCTGGCCACCAAAACGTTTTGGCGGAGCACGAAGACCTGGTGGGGGCTGTGAGCGCGCAAATGACGGCGCTCCGGACGATCAAGAATCGCGCTGAGCTCCGGCGCCACACAAGCCTAGGGCCATTGCGTGCTAATGCTACTCGGTGGAGCTCCACCTTCATAATGCTGGAGCGGTACATTCGCCTCCGTGACGCTATCAAGCGCGTCGACGCTGTCTACGATCTGGTTCCGAAGCCGGCTACGCACTGACGCATTGTAGCGCTCGTCGAGAACCGCAAGACGCTCAACAGCGTGTGCAAGAACAACCAAGAAGTCTCGATGAAGTCGGTGCTGAAATTATTTGACAAGATGGTTGAAATGTTCCCCGTAACGGGTGACTACCTACGCCCCGACGCTGACATTGTTCACCACCCGGTGTATGAAAGTGCCGTCGTCAAGATATATTGCTGTTGTGTTGTTCTTCTGTTGCTGCAGCTGTGCTAACTTACCTATGTTGCTTAATGTTAAATTAGGTTTCTCGTGGTGCAGAAACCGACTTGACTCCAGAAGAGTCACAGGGCCTCCAGCCGCTCCAACTGGAAGCTGTCGCTTCTGATCCGGCCATGGTCAGCGAACTCGGAGTCCGAGTGCGCTTCGAGTCGGACGGTCGCCCGCAGCGCAGAGGACTTCGCAACCGCGCTGCTACGATCGCGCCCGAACCCCCAGCTCGTGGCTCCGCCATACGACCCGATCGTCGTCGTGATTCCCCCCAACCAGCAATTTCTGCGAGAGGTTGTTCTCGCAGTGCAAGCTGATCATGACCCCGCACCGTGCATCCCTCCTGCCGAAGAACTTCGAGATGCTCGTTTTTCAGCGAGCCAACCGTAAGTTATGGGATGCAGGTACACTAATGAGACTCGATGTTGACGCCACTGACGAAAACTAGTGTCAATGCTGGTGCTGAAGGACAGTACAATAGGTATTTCTCATTTATTTACAAATGTTCTTCTTTATATTCATTTATTGCTTGTTGTTGTGAAGAACAACTAATACATTTCTTTATTGTAATGCCCGAGCACTGTGATTTACTACCTCCGTCCCACAAGACATTTAACATTTCTTTTTTGTGCCATTGCGCGTCGTTTACGTACGTTATTAGCCCATAAATCATTCCTTTGAACGCTCGCTAAGAGCGCTACAGCTACGTCCTTGCTGCGCTACGTTCACGAGCCACTGGAGGAAGATAACATTGCCACAATTTAAGTGTTTTTAGGGTATGACGGGAAAATCTTCGCCACACTTTATGAAGTGACCTTTTAGTTTTGTTTTCGCAGCTGAAAATTTGAAAGGCGTAATCACAAATTAAACAGAACGAAAGTGTCACTTTTGCTTCCACTTGAATTGCCAAGTAACATAGCTGTCGCCCTTTGTTTATCCTTATTTCCGCAACGAATCCAAACTGTCTTCGTACCCTTATTCGTAATTGTTCGCTTAGGAACGTACTCGAAAAAACGGCTACATTAAGGTACACGAAAGTACCGAGCAGGACCGTGTGATTATCTTCTTCGGTGGATCATGCAAACCTTCATATTTACTATAAGTATCCAGAGTGTATTTGTATCGAGTAGAGTAGAGTACAGTACTGCACCCCGTTTTCGCGCCCTTGGACCTTTGATAAACTTCCGGATGTGATGCTCCTGAATCCAAATGACCTTTTGTTTGTAAGCTTAAATCTGATTTATTTGTAAATCCTATATGGTCCACCCCCGCGTAAACGGGGTGCAGTACTGTACCGATATTAGACAATTCAAAATGCTTTTTAATTTATCTGTAATTAATCGTTTAGTAACTTTGTGAAAAATAGCATTACAGTTATGGACAGCGGAAAAGTGCGATTACATGTAAAAGTTTGGGATTAGTATTGACGTACCGTCTACAGGGGTTAATGGTAACTCCAAAATCGGTGAAGTTAATATTGTAAAAATATTACCTGTAGACCAGCTAATATAAAAAAGATTACCTAATATTTTCTTCTGAGACAATATGATATTATTAAATATCAACTTAATATTAGCTAATACGATATTATATTTTTTTCAAAGATTGCGTAATCGGGCTAAATTAACTAATCATATGTCGTTAACGCTCGACTAGCTGAAGTATTACTAATCAACCGTGAGGGAGGGACAATTGAGAGAGTGGCGGCAAGGTTGGCGTCGTGTGTTGGCACTGCTGAGCGCATTAATCTAGCGCCACAGACAGCAGGTTTATTAGACGCACGATGTGGACGAGGAGATCGGTAGAGAACAAGAACAAATGTCTTGGTTTCGCTCTATCAACGTTAAACAGCCGCAAGCGTTTGCAGTTTCCATCTCGATCGTCTTTGTCTGTGTCACAGTGAAATACAAGAGCAAATACTCGTCAGTCTTAAAGCCTACTGCTTTTCTAGAACCTGATCGAAAAAGGTATTTGGCTCCGCTCGGTCCACAGGGTAAGGTGGCAAGAAACGTACTTAAGTGGGAAATATCATAAAATATCATGTAGTATCTAATATTTTTCAGCTCTCCGAGTTAATATTAAAATATTCTGTTAACTTTTGCAAAAATGAGCTACTATTAATATTTAATATAAAAAATAGTACTATTACTATCAAAAATATCATATGATATTTGGTTACCATTAGCCCCTGACCGTCTAAGACCGTACACGAACATATACAGTAATTGGTGAACCTTGTCCGACACCACGAAACGTGAGGTCTAAAGTCAGCCTCATTTCAAGTTTTAGCCACGATGAATCCGGATGCTGCATTTCTTGATGAGGTGGATGACTTCCTCGTTTCATGCGATCTATCCACACTTTCATTGCCAAGCGATAGCGGTGAAAATAAAAATGAGACCCTAGCGACGCCTTCAGTCTCGACGCGCGAGAACGGCCCAATGCGGTTGGTTGGTGTAGCTCCTCGACACTTTACACGTAGTCGGAGGCTGACGAAAACCATCATGGATGCTGTTGCAAGGCACGAGTTGGAAAAGGCAAAGGACCGCAAGAGAAGAAGTGTCTATCGAGAACGTCGACGCGTCGAGCGAGAAAGTCTTCAACAAGAAGTCGAGAAGTAACGGAGCAGCTGAGAAACGTCCAAGGACACAATAATGTGCTGGCTTCAACGTGGAAGATGATAGCAGAGCGCAACTCGCTGCACGAATGACAGCTGAAGCAGAGCAAAAGCGGCTTTGTGAAGCTGTTAGCGGTCGGGCAGTTCTACTCGAGAGATTTCACGACTTGATGAACCGACGACTCACTGAGTGGGACGACTTGTCTTTAAGCGAAGGGATCGACACTAGAGCAGCATCCTACCAACACAAGCGAGTCCGGTTAGAGTCTACCGAAGATGCTATCTTCTCAGCATATATCGATGAGCTGGATGGAGTCTACGCTCAGACGGACGAGGCCTTGCGTTTAAGAGGATTGGACGATACAAGACCAAATTGGGATGGACCAAGTGAGAACTGGACCAAGGATCCGGACACGGGCTATTTCCTATACGGAGGTAAATTAACTCTTCCGTTCGGCTTCAGTGAATTATGTCCGTCGCGGTGGTATACGGCACCCTTGCGGCACCGTCAGGAGGGTCGACAGCTGTATCATGGAGTGGACGACCCAGACAAGACGCTGGCGTTCAAGTTTCGTATCACCACTCGCTTGGCGTCCGGCAAGACCGCTTCGGTTGTGCAGCGTGTAGCCATCCGGCGCTATGAACAGAACGAACGGATGGTGATTGTCTGGCGTTTGTTCACAGAAGGTGAAGGTGCTTTCTTCGGCATGATGGGTGGAGTGTCGTAGTTCCTGCGTCAAGTTCAGCGAAGACCGGTACAGTGATGCTAACTTGCGTTCGCAATGTGCCAATGCACCTCAGCAATGTGGTGGAGAATCAGCCCACGGTGCGGCAGTTTGCTAGCAAACTCGTCGAATGGGGATCGGAAAATTGCACGGAGGCCACAAATGCGATCACCTATTCCTTGATTGCAGGAAAATGAACCTGGGCGGTACGTACAGCGCAATCTTTCGAGAAACCAGAAGCTGAGTAACAGTACTGAACTTGAAAAAGAGGAATCGATAATTCCTCACCACACCATTCAAGTTGGACATTTCCTCGCTCCACCATCACGAAAATATAAATTTAATTTGACCTGTGGTAATCATTGGGAAGACATGTGATGTTTACAATTGTATTTTCATAATATAAATGTATTATGTAATAATACAGGTTTTCAACAAATATGAGCATGTTCACAACAGCAATAACAATTTTGACGATATGTTGTGATTCACAACAGCAATACTGTAGCAACATTGACGACGAAGGCAATGATGAGGACAATGACAGTCTGAAGAACTATCTTGAAAAGTTATTACTTGTAGTATGACTACCGTACTCTGGTACACCGACATTGAACTCCAAGAGTCATATTAACTCTTGGAGTTCAATGTCGGTGTATCCTCTAGGCAACTGTTTCTACCTTAAAAAAAAAACAAATATCACAGCCCTCCACCCACACAATCGATTTAGCAATGTTCAGCATACGCTGCGTTCCTTGCTGAAGTTGAGCACTTCTTAATCTCGTGCGATCAACCGCAATTTGAAGCATCAAATGAACATCACCAGATCCTTTGTACGAAACGCGAGCACGAAGACTTGGAACATCTTGATGCCGCATCTAGACACGAGCTGGAAAGGGCAAAGGACCGAAAGCGACGAAAAATGTACCGAGAACAGCGGCGAACTGAGCGCGACCATCTCCAGCAGGAAATTGAAACGTTGACGAAGCAGCTACAGAAAACGCAAGGAGAAACAAAACTCACGTCACAATTGACCATCCCGTTCTGGGAAACGGTTGCACAGCGCCAGTTTGCTGCTCGAGAAGGTGCCGAGCTTCGCCAGCAGCAGCGATTGGTTTCTATTCGAGTGTGCTGGAGGAATTTCAACGACTGTTCCAAGAGAGACTTCATCATCTGAACGACTTCCCTGACGATGAAAAACTGCGAATTGAAACTGCAGATGCGGATATCTTCGCGATTTATATCAAAAATCTGGATGCAGTTTATGCCCGGACTGATAAAACACTACGCGCCTGTCGTCTGGAGTCCACCGAAGCAAACCGGAATTCCCCTTGCGAGTCATGGGATAAGGACTCGAAAACGGGATATTTCCAGTTCAGAGGCAAGGTCACCTTGCCGTTCGACTTTCAGGATATCTGTCGATCAATGTGGCAAATTCTACACGGGCTCCACCAACAGGATTACCAAGAGAGCTACGATGCAGTTGATAGCCCAGAAGATACGCTGACACGCAGAGTTCGTCGCACGATCCATTTGACCTCGGGCGGCATTGCTTCGATACTACGGCGCTTAGTTATTCGTCGCTACGAAGCCGACGGCCGTATGGTACTTGTCTGGCGGATGTTTACTGAAGGTGAAGGGATATTCACTGGCATGCATGCCGATGAGACTGGATGGGGTGTAGCTACAGCCGTGAAGGGCTCCAAGACAGGAACTGTGCTGCGAACCTGCGTCCGTAATGCACCAATGCATTTTAGCAATACGTCGGCCCGAAATCACGCAGTGAAGCAGTTTGGAGACGAACTTTTTGAGTGGGGACGAGAAAACCATGAGGAAGCTAGGATCGGACTTGAAAGACTCCTGCTAACAAATATGTAGGGTTGGTTACTATATACCAGATTATATTTTGGTTTGGATCGGATAAATAATTGTCAATATCGGAGCTTGTGCAATAATGATGCTGATGATGGAGATTAAAATGCTGCGTCGACTGCACTTAAAGTACTTGAAGTACAGTAACTCCATATTTCATGTCGTCCGACAGTATTCGAAGGTGGTGATTTGTCGTAGAACTGTAGTAGAGCATAACGGCGATGTGAAGGGAATGTACCAGTGGTGTTTTTAAATTGTTTAAGGAACAAAACTTCACCAAAAAACAAATATCGCAGAAAAACACTTTTTGTGCCATCTCTTTTAGCGCGTGCCCCAACGTCTGCCGAGATGGAGAGCTTCCTGAGCGACACGGGTGCGGACAAGAACAACGAGGACCAGGCGCATGTGGCCTTCTTCACGCGTTTCCCGCACCTGCGCGAGTTCTTCTGCGGAGGATCGGCGGCCGCCATTAACGTCGTCGTGACCTTCCCACCCAACAAGATCATGTTCCGGCAGCAGGTAGGGCGTCCACCAGCACTTCTTTCAATACTATCGCACTTCAGCTAACCTGTCATGGTACTTTGACGCCAGTTATTTGGGCTAAACACATGGCAAGCCTTTGAGAACGTGCGCAGCGAGGGTTGGCTCATGCTGTATCGTGGTGTGAAGCCCCCGCTACTGCAAGCCATGGTGTCTAAGAGCATTATGTTTGGGCTGTACAATTTCTACGATGAGCTGCTGTTGCAGAGCTTTGGAGAGCACAAGGGACTGAGTTTGGTGGCAGCAGGCTTAGCTGGCACATCGGAGGCGGTCTTGGCTCCATTTGAGGTGCGACGATGAGGAGAATTGCGGACGAGAGAATTGCGTTTTTTCCTGATATTTGCTTTGTTGCCGTGTGTAGAGGGCACAGACGTTACTACAGACACCAAAGTTTAATCGGGAGATCGCAGGCGCGTACGATGCCATGGTCCATGTGAACAAGTACGGAGTGAGAGAGCACTACCGAGGCCTCTCTGCTATTCTGTGTCGCAATGGACCAGGGAATATTCTGTTCTTTGGTCTCAGAGGGCCAGTAAGAGAGCTGTTACCACGAGGAGAGACATCGGTGGCCACGATGACGAATGATTTTATCTGTGGCGCGATGCTCGGCGCAGTGATCAGCACCTTCACATTTCCCATTAACGGTGAGTTTACATATGGCCACTGGTGAAGTATTTTATTTTATTTCTTATTTTATTTTAATTTGTTTTAGTGGCACGGACACGTATGCAGAGTGTGTACGGACAACCGTTTATTGGTCCATGGGAGGCATTGCAGCTAACATACAAAGAGCGTGGACACAGCGTGAGACGGCTGTATCGTGGCGTGCAGATGAATTTCTTCCGATCGCTCATGTCGTGGGGTATTATCAATTCTACGTATGAAAAGCTGAAGTCAATCACGTGAGATCGAAGAGCTTGTTATTGACAATTCTGAATAGAGCCTAGTTTTTTGTAGGATATTCGTGCATTCTTACTAAAAATGCTACGATTTGATTTCTGAGATACACTTACTGTACTACAGTAGCCTACAGACACTGGCACAATATATTAACCCAACAGTGTAGACGCCACTACCAAAAAATAACATTTGCACTCTATCATAATATGATATTATCTGCGTTAGATAATAAAACCTTGCGGAACCCCAATGACTGGGTCAGCACTCATGGACTACAGACGACCGTCATTTTCGTATCACTATTCACTAATGAGAGGATAGAGGTCAGTTTATCTTTAGTTTGTAAGCAAGCGGTCACTCTCAACCACTTTATTTGGAGAAAGTACTATTGGGGAAATCAATACAGAGAGGGCCATCTGTACATTTATTCCACTCATCAAATAGTAATTTGAAACTCGATCTGGTCAGGTAATCTGAAGTAGTACAAATACTGAATTGCGCGGGCAGTGGCAATTATAATATTACTGCATTAACTCGCTGTAAAGTGTGCAGCGACATTTGTTGGGAAACCACCTGTAAGCACACAAATAAAACGAGCAGCACCGAGACTATTCTACCAGCACCCAAAAACCTCCCGTGCGTCATTTTCATGAAATTTCCAGCGCCTTTTAGATAATCACTTAGGATTTCACCTTTAGATCCTCAAACACTTACTCTGGTAGCCAACCGTTTGCTACCCGCAAGATCATGCCCACCTTACTCCCACCTCACTTGTGAATTTAATCGGCACTACTACACTATACTTTGCCCACTCTTCGCCACTCCGCGAGCCCCATGCCCCGCGCTCTACCCTGAATTGAGCTCGCTGGAAATGACGCCGACCTACTTCTCGACTCCTTTTAGGCTTTCTGGGTCTCGAAAAGCGACCAAGCAACATGCACGGTGTGCACCGACTCATCTTCTAATAACATGAGGAAACGCATCCTACTCTGCGCCTGCAAGTAGTGCAAGCTCACGGTGCCATACGCGAGGCGCGGCAAGCTGCTGAAGTGTCAGTACCAGAGCCTGGTGAAGATTTTTCAAACAGGATCTCATGCCACGACACGTCCTGAGCCTCGCCCTTTGCACTTAACCCGATCCATGAAGGGTTTTGCCAGACGAAGGGCTGAAGGCCGCTCGAATTCGCACCGGTTTGATCCGTAAGCTCGAGCTGAGCTCCAACGCCTAACCCCCTCTTAAGATCCTCCGGCGCTTCGTGAACAACTAAAAGACTGGTCAGATTGGAGACAACGACAACATTGATGACCTGCGGCGCTTTGTGCTTGAATCTAGCTTTACGGGTTATGAAATCGAATTTGATACATTCGCATTCACGTGAAAGACCGACGTTGAGGGAAGATCGTTCGTTGGCAATGGATCCGACGCGAACTTCTTATCACAACAAAGGCGCTATTGCGACAGGCCAACCGTATTGATGCGACATTCAAGCTCACACTAGTGGATTATCCGGTGTTCGTCGTTGGAATTACTTACTGCTCTCGAATATTCCGTCTGCTCGCAATTTTGGTTTCCTCTCCGTGAAAGGAAGTCCATTTTGCTATCCTGATGACGCTTTAAAAAACATCTGCACTCGAGTAACCAGAAAAAAATCCGCGGTGAATATGCAATGGGGGACGCAGCCGACGCATGGTACAACGCGATGGAGAGAGGCTTGGGTATTGACAGCAAAATTAAGACCTTGATTTTGCTACTACCACGTCGCATCGAAAGTCTATGCGAAGACAAGGAAGCTCTCACCAGCTTTCTACAGTGCTGTGGCCACGGGCTTAAATGATCTCTACTACGCCATAGCGAAAACTAGGTTTATTGCAGCTCAAATGCATGAGTTGGAAAATGGTCGAAGCCCACGGGACGTTCGACGCTCAAAGGGTACTTTGTGAGTGTATTGTTGTCGAGTCGGAGTTCCTGACGGCAGGTCTATCATGCACCCCTAGCATTCTCAACCACGAATAACCCTGTCGAGAGCTTCAATGGCACTCTCAAGAGGGATTTCACGCTTCGCGCTAGAATGAAAAGGGGGTCATTGTTGTGTCAATTAATGGCCTGTTGCACAAACGAGAGCACAACGGCAAAAGCATCTCGCTCGAGCCGACATAAAGCGCCACTCTGGCCCAAAGGGCAAATGAGATGAGGAGAGCGGGTATACAGTCCGAGCGGCCGCGTGAGCGGTGTACAATTGTGGTTTTGCGAGGAAGATGAGGAGTCTGATATTGTAGATGTCATTTCTCGACGAGTTGCTCGCATCTACGACACCAAGCCTAGACGTTCCAGTGACCCGCTACTCATAACCGCACAGCTCAGCGAGCAATCATCTCGCAAGAAGGTTGAAGGTATGCCAGTGAGCACTACGCAATGGTCGTGGTCGTGCCCGTGCCTCTACGGGGCGAAGTTCTTGACACGTGTACATACGCTGTTGACAAACACGCTCGAGGGGTTAATGCAGTGGATTAGAGTGATAAGATAGTCTACCGGGGCACAATTCGGCGAAAGGCTGCCAGGCAGCGTTCTGGGCGCCCAAACCCCAACACACTAGCGCTGCAGGTAGAATAGAACAACCGTAAGTATGATAAATTTATAAAGTAGCACTAAACCAAATGTCTTCTGCATCACGCCATGATTGTAGCGGAGGTATTTGGAGCCATGCTTGAAGCTGGACAGTATAGTACCCCCATATTTGCTTTACATGATACATGTAGTAACTAGATTAATATGATTTTTGGTAAATAACACGACATAACACGCACCTGTTGCACGTTTTCACCACGATACTGGACCGAGTGCGAAACCGGAGCCCAGTTTCCTTTCCATCCAAATTCAGGGCAACAAGCAGTTGGGCCCACTTTCGATACCCCTTTCGTGGTATTTCCTCTGCGTGGATGCTAACGCTTGCATGCGCAGCTGCATTTTCGGCACGTTGATCCGACGTTTGGCTCTTGCGTATGCGTAGATTCTTCTCATCTAAAAAACGGTATTGGTGAGGCAGATCAACTGGTCCTTCTAAAACCGTTTCTGATAGTTGCGTGCAGGGTATCCTGTTGCCATCGCCCGCCCGACCAGGGTCGGACTCGACAGTCTCGTCTTGGTCGGAATTATCGCACGGTGCAGTCACATCATGAGGGGAGAAGACACGGGCCTTTTGTTCATTCTTCACCGCCACCTTTCCTGCACCTTTCTTCTTCGCGTGAGCTTGTTGCTTCTTTCGCGGGGCCTCTTTGCCTTCATCTTGAGCCGAAAGTCTTCGTGAAGGCTCCTTCCTGTACAGAAACCCTATTAGGACATACAAACATAACAAGTCCCCAGCTACCTTCTGGCTTTTGTGGGCATGTGGCTCGTTTGCAAATGGACGGCTGCGATTATTCCCCCTCATTATACTAAGTAAGAACCTCAAATGATGCTCATCCCCAAATTTGAGGCAAATCGACCTAGTTTATAGGCCGCATAATTTTTTGCGTAGCTTATTTTACTAGCAGCATCGAGTGGATGTGGTTAGGGTAAAATAACGTTGCCGGACCAACTTCGTCTATGAGATCAAATAAGGTACTATGTATCAATTGTGGATAGTCTATCAAAATATTTATATGTCTCTCGGTCAAAATCGTTATTGTACTTGGACCAGGGTCTAAGCTTAACACTTTTGTTGCTGGCCACTAAAACCCTGCAATATGCTTAATTCTACACTTTTTTTCTCAACCAAAATGTGAGGATTTTATTTTGAACAAATAAAGTGGCTTGCCGAAACCAAGCATATTGCTTGGTTTTATTAAAATAATTGCTATAGTTAATGGTAAACCCAACCAATATGATATAATATGCTGCGGGGGTGCGGAGTAAAACCCAGCATATATGCATCTTTTACATTTTACTGTGGGATATTTACCATACAAATTCCAAGTAATTTTTTGGCAGCAATATGCTTAAGGTACTACATGCTGTCTGTTCACCGCTGTGGAAGGTATGTTAATGGGACTAGCTCGAAATCCTCTGTAAACTGTCCTACGCGTCAGTCGCCCAATCAACATTAAATTTTGAAAATCCTAAAAACAATTACGAAAGGGTCGTGCAGCACTCAAAATGTTCATCCAGCAATCAGGCAAGAGCAAGGACTTACTATCGTGTTATCGTAGCAGAGTTTCTATCAAGTTGGATCACCCTGTAGCTGCTCTCCGGTCTGCATCAATGTGGAGTGGCATACACTCACAAAAACAGACTGAAACCAGGGGGGGGGTAGCTACAGGAGCAAGAGAAGAACCAGGAGTGGCTGTAGACTGTACTTCTGCGCACCACAAGATGGTCTAGCCTGTACAAACACCCTCGATAATTATACGGGAAGGAGGCGGTGGCCTGGGAGTAGAGGGTGCCGCGATCTGACAGCAGAAGGAGGCGTCGTGCTCAAATCCGAGGGTGAATGACACCGCACTTGTACTGAAGGTCCTGCTGCAACTTTTACTGTAGGTCGGACACGGCCGTGCACATGGTAAGGAGGGGATAACTGGTAATAGCGGCGCTGCGGAGCATTTGCCGGATATAGACGCAACGCTGACGACGATGGCAGGCCCTCCCAGCTACATGGCGCACTCGTTGTGGTTTAAATGCTACACTTGAACGAGCAACCGATGATACATGTATGGCTGGATAAGAGTACATGTATTTGTGTGAGAGCTGTCGGAGCGCGTGCACAACCATCCGCACACTGATTGCGTTGTTGTCATAGATAGAAAAGGAGATTCGCACAGACGATTTAGCAAATCCACAGACGCACAAAAGGTAAATCCACAGATGTGCAGCGGCAGGATTCCTGCGGCACTACAAATGGCACAATTAATTTTAACCTATCATATCGATGCATGTAAATCAGATGGCTCCTCACCACCGAAAGCGGACTGGCGACTCAGCTTATCATTTAGACACTGACCCGCTGCCATCGCCGTCGCTGACGCTGCTGGCCCCGCTGCTGCCGTCGCCCGCTGGCCCCACTGTCGCTGTCGCCGCCCGCTGGCCCCATAGTCGCTGCCGTCGCTCGCTGACCCCATAGTCGCTGCCGTCGCCCGCTGGCCCCGCTGCTGCCGTCGCTCGCTGCTGCCATTGCTGCTGTTACCGTCCCTGCCCTTGCTGCTGTTGTCGCCGTCGTAGCTTGAAGCCGTCGCTTCTTGCTGCTGTTCGGTGTCATCTACGGTATTTTGGGACAGGATTGTATCGGTATTAATCATGTCTTTTTCGTTCGAAGAACTTGCACGATTTTGGAACATTGGCTACATCGTGAAAAAAAAAATTCTTTCAGAAGACCTTTGTGAGCGCGCGTTTGACTAAGTCGAGCGACTGGATTGCCGCCCGATTTTTAGGAAAGCACACGCTAGTACACTTGACGTATACCGTGGTCAAGTCGGTCTGGAAGTCGACGACGGAACGGCCAACAAGGATATACATGATCTTGTCTTGGACATTGTGGAGGGGGCCAACAAAGATTGGGAGGTGAGGATGGATACATGGCATGCTATCAAGTCTGTTCCAGGTGGCAAAACATAGGCAGTCCATCGCGACTTCCCGTCGTTCGAGGTTTCGCGTGCATACCTGCGCCACCATTTAGTCCCGGGTTCTGTTATAGCTTCTATAATGGATGGCACATTGTTTCACGTTTATCAACGCTGCATTAGTGATCAGCCCGAGAAAGGAAAGCGGTTAACGTTGCAATTTATAAAAGGAGACATGCTCCTTTTTAGGGGTGTTTTAGACCACGCCGGTGCAAAATATTCCGCGGAGAATGTCCGCCTGCACTGCTACGTACGTGTTCGAGGTATTCGCCAGCGGCCGAACGCCACTGAGGCTGCGGTGTTTAAGACCTTCCGGTGTGATAAATGTATGGACGCTTATTTTGTCCGGCGCGAGTTATCAGAGCACAGGAAGACGTGTAAAGTGGAGGGAGACTATCAGTGTCCCTACTGTCATTATTCCCAGGACAAGAAGAACACTGTCATTAAGCACATCAGTCGTTACCACCGAAGCGAGCACCGGGCAAGGAAAGATCGTCCAGGACAGCAAGCTCCATCTAGAAGCAATAGTGAGGATGAGATAGCGTCCACGCGCAGTTGTGAAGGGTTTAAAGACGAGAGCGAAGAGGATGAAGTGATGGAGCGTAACATTGAGCTAATGGATATTGCTCCAAGCGAGGATAGCGAAAGGAGCGATGAGACTTCAGAAAGCGAGGTAAGTGAAGCAGGTGGACTGGACGATGAAAGCGACGCAAGTGATGTCAGTGAAGAATATTCGAGTGAAGAAATGGACGTCGACTCTGACATGTAGAGCCCAACTAGTTAATACTAATGAGCTACGCGAACTCTTGATAAAAGAACACAAAAACGTTGGTGACAGTGACACAAAAAAAGTTGGTGACAGTGACACAAAAAACGTTGATGACCGTGACATAAAAAAGGTGGTGACACATCTAAAAGGGGTGACACGTTTAAAAGGGGTACTCGTCCCACTATCTAAGAAATAAGTAGACGTCGGTAGAGGAGGAATACACCTTTTATTCAAACACAGGGCCACGATTGATGTTGAAAAATGAATTACAATGACGTCGTGAATTTTGTGACTACGTATTAGGACACAAGATGAGCTGAATGTCAAGTGCTCTAGATGCAAGAAGCGGCCTGCCGCTCCGCGAATCAGTAAGGGGGAGTGTGGTGATCAGCGCAAGACTCGAAACGCCAATAACAAACGAGTCTGAATCTGTGCCTTTACCCACATACGCGTGGCCATTTGCATCTTCATCGTATTCAAAGCAGAACGCGCGGTTTAGATCACCGGTTGGGTCGAACGCGTTCTTGCGAACTAGCTCGCGGACGACGTGAATTGAATTCTTAGTGCCCTGAAGACGACGCAAATATTTAGCGCAGTTTGTCACTTGTTCTAGCGTAGGGTACCCTCGCTTGGGCTGTAAGATCTCAGATCGACGCATACTACTCCAAATGAGCTGAGGTGGAACTGCCCATTCGTCCTGTTGCAGAAAGAATTTCTTCATTTCTGCGGTAATCTTTGTTCTATGCGGTCCGTCACAATTTACTGACTCGTCACGATTCTGGTCAATCCTATTGTAATACACTTGGCATCGATTCAATTGCTTGCACATCCATATTTTCCACCCAAATTTGCACGATCCATACCGTTTGCACGTCTTCCTACTGCAGCACAGTCTTCTCTCTGTCATGACGTGCTCACTTCCTTCGCAGAGTCGACAAGGTCTTGCTGGGTCAGTGTGCCTCACCCGAGCGCAGCAAAATTCTAGATCTTGAAATTCCGCGAGCTCAGCAGCATTAATTTCACACAGCAGATCCCAACTGTAGCAACAACGGGTCTTTCTCCGACCAGCTACAGCTCTATCGCCGCCGTCCTCCGCGAACATTATTATCGCCACACAGAACAGCACCACTCCACCACCCTATCTGCACGTATTTTCCACAGCCTACACGGTCGCCGTGCGCTGTTTTGTCACTGCGTGGCCACGCGTCACTTCTTGTCACTTGAGCTTTTCACGTCATCACGCCCTGCAGAAACTAGTAAGCTGTCAGCTGCCGTCGCAACTTCATTGCACGCTCTACACGTGACTTCACACGTATCCCTACAGTCTGCACGTTCACGCTTCGCTTGTTTTGCTACTGAGGGACAAAACGCCACTTCCTGTCGCTTTAAGGAAGCGGGTCGGGTCCCGTCGCAATAGTCACAATAAATAACGAAGCTCAATGCCGAGCGCGCTGGTGAGAGACTTTGATTCAGCTGCCACGTGTAAGCCGTGAGCTGTCCGTGTTTTGTGGCCAGTCGACCAAGTAAGTCCAAGCACTCAATACGTTTGCTACTCTATGTGGTACACCTTAAGTTAGTTTCAGTCTGTGCATTTCTCGCATCGATATGTGGATTTACACTTTTCGACAGTTTTTCTGTGCTGACTTCTGTTTGTCTGTGATTATTCTTCTTCGTCTGTGCAGATAATCTGTACTGTCTGTGGGATTATACCATTTTCTGTCATAGAGCGTACAAATTCGTGCCTTAAGGAGTTGGGCACATTGTTTGTATTGATTAATATGTTAACAATGAAGTGGCAGCTCTTAGCACACGGGCTTAAAGTTTATACAGTGCCCGCCAAATCATTAAGACCCCCGATTTGGCGGGACAATTCTGACAATATCTCGGCTTCTAGCCTGAGTTGAGAGCTGCTACTTTGATATGTTCTCTCTATTAGGCTTACAGAGGTGCCACTTGTGTTAACAACTTAGATTTCTATGTATCTGACAGGGCTGGTATACAAATTCAAGGTTTGGACATCAGCGTCAAATTATTAAGACCACATCCTTTTTATGACGAAAAAACACTTTTATGAACAGACCTTACGAATTTCTATATTAAAAGAGTGATGGTCAAAATAAGTAGATGGTTGGCGGAAATGAGCGGGTAGCTAGACGCTACGGAGGCTGTGAGCCTTTCATTTTCTAATGGACCACGGCAAGACCCTCTCCCAACAAGAGTACTGGTTTATCGTCGGTCTCCATGACGGAGGCGTCTCTCTGCACGAGATCGCTAAGAAGACAGGTCGGTCCCGTACGTCCGTCCGGAACGCAGTCAAGGCGGAGCGGGGACGGAAGGAAGACAGGGGTGGAGAGCGAAGGGCTGGGCGGCAACCGGCACTGACGGAACGAGAGCTGCGGCAGCTTGTGCGTGCCGCGGCGACAGGTGAGTTCTTTGCTGCGGAGCTCAAGACGAAGTTCGGCATCAAGGCGTCCGTGAGGACGGTCCAGCGGGTTCTGCAGCGTGTGGACCATCTGGTTTACACCAAGATGGACCGCACGCTTCCCCTCACGGCAGCGCACAAGGCTGCCCGCATGCAATGGGCGGAAGATTACATACTGAAGCCAGGTAAGCCTCTCATATTAAAGTTTTGCTGCAATTTTGTATTATAACAATATTTATTTTTTTAGAAACTTGGATTTACACTATTTTTTCAGATGAAAAGAAGTTTAATCTAGATGGTCCTGATGGATTCAAGTATTACTGGCGGGACATGCGCCAGCCTGCACAGTCTTATCTGCGTCGCCAAAATGGAGGAGGGAGCGTCATGGTGTGGGGCGCTTTTAGTGCAGCAGGTAAGAGTGAGCTGGCCATCTTGCGTGGACGTCAGAATTCAGGTGACTATATTTACACGTTATCTGAATATCCACTCCCTTTTGCTCACGCTAACTATGGTGTTGACTTTGTATTTCAGCAAGACAATGCTTCGATTTATGCCTCGCATGAAACGAAGCAATTCTTGCAGGAGATGCAACTCAACACCATGGCTTGGCCAGCTCGCTCGCCTGACTGCAACCCCATCGAGAACGTCTGGTCGGCGATGGCGGCCAAGGTGTATGCACATGGCCGCCAGTACCAAAACGTTGCTGATCTGGAGGCAGCAATCATGGCTGCATGGGACTCCATTCAGCTATACTACTTGCTGAAGCTGATAGAGTCCATGCCTCGCCGCTGTCTAGCGGTGATCAAGAAGAAAGGTGGTCTGACTAAGTACTAATTTTTAATATAGAAATTTGTAAGGTCTGTTCATAAAAGTGTTTTTTCGTCATAAAAAGGATGTGAACTTACTTATTTGACGCTGATGTCCAAACCTTGAATTTGTATACCAGCCCTGTCAGATACATAGAAATCTAAGTTGTTAACACAAGTGGCACCTCTGTAAGCCTAATAGAGAGAACATATCAAAGTAGCAGCTCTCAACTCAGGCTAGAAGCCGAGATATTGTCAGAATTGTCCCGCCAAATCGGGGGTCTTAATGATTTGGCATGCACTGTAGTGATGTGTGTATCATCTATGCTTGATAAATAGTAAGAACTAGTCGCCGCGTACGTCATCGCCATTCGAGCTGGAACTCTTACGACTGCGATGCTCGGTTTGATGTCGCTGTGACGCGGGTTGCAACTGAGGACGGTACTATGTGGTGTCTTGTCGTACAAAACAAGTACAACAGCAAACTTACAGGCCTGACGATGTCATGGGGTGCGCAAAGTCGCTCATTTCCTCATGGATCATCCATGGATCATCCATGAGGAGATGAGCGACTTTGCGCATCCCATTGAATGGTGTTGCTACGGAGAGCGTCGTCGTT
Source organism: Phytophthora infestans T30-4 (assembly GCF_000142945.1). Taxonomy (NCBI): domain Eukaryota; phylum Oomycota; class Peronosporomycetes; order Peronosporales; family Peronosporaceae; genus Phytophthora; species Phytophthora infestans. Next base: position 2,039,066 of record NW_003303743.1, read on the forward strand.
CGCTTCGACGCAACCGCATCGTCGAGACAGATCGCAAACTTTGTTAGTAACGAGATGGGTAAGAAGGAAGGACACACATTTTTTCCTCGAATTTTATTTTCTTTTACATAGTCGCTTTATTATTTTGTTGTTTTTGAAAAGGGCAACAAGTGTCATCACAGCTGATTCGGAACTTGATACGACGCATGCAAAATGGGTCAAGCTCACAAGAGCGACTATTTTTTTTTCATTCTCTGCAACAGATAAGAGGAAGCGAATTTATGCTCATTAATGACGATTTGGACCTCACCTGCGCCGTGGTGATTCAAACAAGAATCTAGAACGCGGCATTCAAAAAATGGGGAGAGAACCTAACGTTGGATTTTACGCAGGGGACCAACAACCTTGGCTTTCATCTAGGTGCGTTATTACATGCAGATGTTAGTGTCGCTTAAGCAACGTGTGCTATGTCAAGTCTTATCTGACGTTTTTTAATCCTAGGGGGCCTCATTGCTATGGGGCCGACTGGTCGCGGGATACCTGTGCTGAGCTTCTTGGTACTTAAAGGCGTGACCAAACGATGACTGCCACTTTCAAGATCTTCATAAAAAAAACAATAGGATAGGTGGGTGAACAATCCGACATTCGTGATCGACAAGCTTTTTGTCGATGGCAAGTGCTCGAGAAATTTTTTCGCAACGCAGCGGTCCTAATGTGTCAATTTCATGCCTTGGTCTACTGGAAGAAGCTGCTACCGAAGAAGTTTGGACTATGACCCTCCAAACGAGATATCGTCCAGCGTTGTTTCGCAAACGTGATGTATAGGTGCGTTGGGGTGTACGTCCTAGTCCTCTGCTCGTTTACTAACATATTTGTAGTCCAGCCGAGAAATACAAACACTCGGTGGTACACTGCGCTTAAAAGGTTCGTCGAACACGGACTTCGTTCATGACCACCGGCAATTATTCAGGATATTCTTAAACGAATTTGAATCGATAATGAGTGATTATGTTCTCAGTAGCGTTTAACGGCAGTGGGACCGCAATCGAGAAGCCCAGCGTGTGAAGAAAAGAGGACTGCAACTGGGAGGTTGTATCGGGGAGAAGCTCTTTCATTTGCGACGACATTGTATGGATATATACATGCAATTTTTACACAGCTCAGGATTTGCGGTTTTAGCATCTTATGTTTGTTTTCCGGTACGGCCGCGGCTTTGATGAATTTCCGGCGATTGCGTTGCAGGGGCGGTGGAATATGGAAGTTGCAGCTACGGCTACGCAAGGAATGGAGGAAAGTGTATCGGAAGTGACTCCAGTTTTAAATCATGTGAAATCGAGAAAGAACAATGTTACTTGAAGCGAGCAACGTTATCTACACTTTTGTCAATCCTAGTTTGCAATCGTGTAAACCAAAATGAATTGTCTCGTAAGTAGAAAAAATGTTTAAAAAGGTATTTAAAAAAATAAACAGTGCAGATCAAAGTAGATTTAGTTCACACCATATCTTTTTCTTAAGTCCCGTAGCTCATGGGCTCACTCCGAATGGCAGCGGTAACTGAGAGCGCACATTGGCGCGCCATTTTATTTACCAGACGAAGATCGATACAGGTGATGCAGCGCTCTGCTACCCTTTCAAGAAGCAGTATCTGTTGCTCCGTCTTCTCGTCATGCGGCGCGTCGAACATCACTTTGGGGCTGATAGCTAATCAACGCCTAAAACGGGCTTTTCGAACGCTAAAACATCCTATTAAGAACAATGTTTTGCCGTTTGAAAATACCGTTCGTACATTTAAGCTGTAGCGTACCGAAGGTATTGTGAGAGGTAATACCTTCTTCACCCAACCACGTGGTAGCGATATATAGGTAGCCATTGAGATCAACTGTAGAGTCTACTCCGTCCGCTGGATCACTATCGTCCGAGCATGAATCCACATCTGGTGGCAAACCGTCTCGATTGCCATCTACACGTTTCACGATGAGCTCGTCCCAAAGTTGCATCTCCTTGTAAGACTTATCGCTCAACAGTTTGTGAGGTACTCGATCAGCGGGTTAAACATTGAACTAGCGCCATTGTATTTCGCAGCCCGTGTCAAGATTGCACGGCTACTCCGTTTTCTGCGTCGCTACCGAAAACAACGACTTGGTTGGTCCGCCCACTACACCTTTGCCAGTCATAGTTCGCAATAGTGTAAACCTAAATGGAATGAAGTAACGGAAGTCCCCTTCAAATATCAAAAAAAGTTATTATTTAGAGCAATCTGGATTTAGTGTAATGCATTGGGCAGTAGCGAATCCCCACTTTCCCAAAACTAGCCATGGACAAGGACTCAAAACATGAGCTCACAGCGCGAAGGCGGGTTTTGAGGGTATACGTAGAGGGGCGAGTTTGGGAGCTTGTCGCGAAATGCAACGACATCCCGCTAACCACCGCGCTCAGTATCTCTCAGCGCGGCTCCGCCGATACGAAGAAGAGAGGAAGTGCACGTGCAGCGAGCACCAAGTTCACGCCCGGAATGGAAGGAGCCATCGTCGGGTACATAGAAGAAAACAGGCAGTACACACTTGCGCAGATGTGCGACATGCTTCAGCTCGACTTCGGCGTGAGGAAATACCATCGGTCAGTAGAAAACTACTGATCTGTCCCCAACGCGGCGCAGAAAAGACGGCAATCAGTAGAAAATGATTAAGTTCGATCCGTACCTAACTCTAATCATAGCTACATTTCTGCTGCCTTCAGCAAAACCGCTTTTGCCCTAAGCGTACCATGCCTCGAAAGCCGCCTCCGAATTATGGGAGTTCTCCCTTCGTGGTAGATCTTTCTGACATCGCTACAGCTATAAGCATGGGTGTTTTGAGGGAAGACGCAAAAGTTGATACCTCAGACCGCTCCAGCCAAAAGTATGGGGGAGTATACGCGACGCGAACCAATATTGCAGACACTGAGTTTCCAACACAAAAAGCAGCAAGGGCAACATGTGACGATTTTGCAACGGTATGTGGATTCCAGTTGATTGTACAATCTTCGAGTGTGAAGCCAAACAACTCAGGAAACGCGAAGTACGTCTGCAAAAAACTAAATGGCATGGAGTTCTTTGATAAAGTTACCCCGGCAAAAGATCTAAGCTGCCCATTCTTCATCAATGTACACGGAAAGAATGGGGTATGGAAGATTACTCAAGCCAACTTCGCCCACAACCATCTCAAAAACATTGGATCTACTCAGAAACCACTCGCGGAGGGAAATATCCCTCGTGAAAAAAAGGCGAAAAGGAACCGGTCTGTCCGTGAAGCTCAACTATCGGCTGTAGTAGCACGTGAAATTCTGCCAGCTCATGCCAACTCAGCTTCAACTCTTTCAGGGAAAGCTGTGCAGAAGTTTTTTAAAGGGAAGGGCATCAATGTCAGCAAATCTTCGATTTCTAGGATCAAGCAGGACCTGGACGAAAAATTGCATGGAGATTTACTCGAGAGCTACCAAAAATTGAAGTCGTACTTGGAGCTTCTGGCAAGTAAGAATCCCGGTTCCTTGTGGCGATATGAGAGCGAGAGCGATGGCGTGACCTTCAAGCGTGCTTGCATTGTCCCGAACGCAGGCGCCCACATTGTGAGTATGACTAAAAATTTGATTAGTTTTGATGGCGCTCATTTACAGGAAGACATGAACAAGCGAGGGGTTTTTCTTGTTGCCACTACAAAGGACTACAACAATCATATCATACCTTTTGGGTTTGCTCTGGTACCAACCGAAAATTACGACAACTGGGTTTGGTTTTTGAGGGCAGTCAAAGATGCAATTAAAGTAGAGAGAATCACGATTTTGTCTGATCGTCAAAAGGGTCTTATTTCTGCAGTTGCCGAAGTTTTCCCATCCGCTGGACACCGCTTCTGCCTCCGCCATATCATGGATAATATCAACAGAGCCAACCATAGACTCTCTCTTCAAGACAGAGCAACAATCTGCTCTATCGCTCGTTCCGACTGTGAAAATGACTACAACTTGTACATGAACGAGTTGGAGATTTCGAATTCAGGAGCCGCAGAATACCTCACTAAGAAGACTGAGGTAATCACACCGAGCGGTACCGAACAGAGACTAGTGCTTCCCACTGAAAACTGGGTTAAGTATAAGTTCTTCGAGAAATTTGGCCTGTCAACATACGATGAAATTACTTCAAACATCTCCGAACAAGCCAATAATTGGATGGGGAAAGATCTGCGCAGCTCAAAACCGCTTGATGCGTTTAACCTGTATTGCTTTAAACTCGGCCAATTGATGTCTGATAAAAGAAATGAAGCAGCAGATTGGCTAGACAGCAGGAGTGAAACGGATCTTGCTCCTGTGCTGCTAGCCAAACGCGACAAACGAGCTGTTGTAGCTAAGATGTGTGATATTCAAGCTCACGGCGAGGCTTTTTTTTCGGTACAGCACGTTGGGGCTTTACCAAAACCTGGATACATACACCCTTGGCGAATGGTCGATTTGAATTCGAAGGAGTGCACTTGTGGAAATTGGGAGGACGAACAATTTCCCTGTGTACACGCGATTTGTGCAGCTACCAAACATGGTATGAGACTTGAAGAACTGTACGACGCACAACGGCTTTCAATTGGGCACTTCAAGGATACCTACACGTTTAAGTTTCTCCCGTGGCCAACGACAGAAAGCCTCGTAACCAATCCGCAAACAAAGATACCACAACTAGCACCGGAGCCCGAGCGAATTGGCAAAAGAGGTAAGAAACCGGGACCACATCCGAAACATGCACGTAAAAAAGCAAAAAATGCTTTGTAGGGACGACTTTTCCATTTACAATTCACCCAATAGGCTCAAACTTTAAGGAAACTAACGACACAAACAATTGCAATCGTTGCATGCTGATTAATAATTAAGGTATTTCTTTCCAATAGATTATCTTACTGATCCTCACTCTCAATAAATATCAGCAGCAAACGGACTGGGGAGTCAATCTCTGTGAGTAGATAGAGCTCTACTAACGTACCCTGAGAGTAACCAGTTGGATACGTCGTGTACCCAGCTACTTCAACGTCAACATGTTATTTCTGTGTACTATTTTTTAGCTGCTCAAAACGCCTTTATTTATATGGTTGTTTTTGTGGAGTGCACTTCGGTGGCATTCGCCATTTTGGTCGATGCCTCCGCTCAACCCCCGACAGCGTCACGCCCGAACGATCCAGCGACGTCTGGACAGCTCCTTTTGGCAGCTTCGTCTAAGCAGAGAAGCTAGCATACCGAAAGAAGTCGACCGAGAGCTGGACGCCGAGCGTGCATCGTCCATAGGTGGTGGGTTACGTGACGTTGTCAGTAGAGGAGGAGGTCTTTTTGCAAACGAGCGCCGAGCTCGTAGAGGAGACAATGCTTAGCTCTTCGAGGTAGAAAGAATATACGCCAAACGGTGGGTCAATAACTTCGTATACTACCTTATTCAATGGGTGGGGTACACAGAGTTGACGTGGGAGCCAAGTACCAACGTGCCAGCGCGCCTAAAGATGGTGTTCGAACACGAGTCAGTCAATTTCGTCTGGGTCTATCAATCTACGCGGGGAAGACGAACCCAGCGTCGCGAGCAGCCAACGCGCCGGAGTCAGAGACTGATAGACCAAACGAGGCAGGACTAAGAGAAAATGCAAATGCGAACTTAACACCAAACGAGGCAGCACTAAAAGAAAATGCAAATGCGAACTTAACAGCACCCCAGTAGCTGTGAAATCAGTAGTTGTGCAGGCAGCGCCGCGTTGGGGACAGATCAGTAGTTTTCTACTGACCGATGGTATTTCCTCCTTCGGCGTAAGCGTCAGCCCATCTCTCATTAGTAAGAAGTTGTGTAACAAGCTGTACACAGTGAAACAGGTATGAAAATATGTGTTTAACTCATTTTAAAGAGCAATTAACCGAATTGGCCTGTCTTAGCAGGTTCGCCTCTAGCCAGAAACGTTTAATGGTGAAATAAACATTGCAAAACGGAGAGTGTTTGGTGAAGCGCGGCTGGAGCATAAAAAGCTGGGTCGTTTATTGTGTATTATTAATTACAATATATATTGTAACAGATCTCAATGACGTGCTCTGGTCGGAGAATGTGCTGTGGTCAAGCTGCCTCCTTCTAGGGGGGGGCAAAATTTACAGTTGCAATGTGCCTTTCGCCTGAAGCGGGCCTGCTTCACTACGATACGGGGAAGCCTCAAGAAAGAGATAAATGCTGCTTTTGTAGAAGCCCACCAAGTATACCAAGAACCTTTTGCGGGGAAGATTATTGTTATCGTATTGGATAGCGCTCCCGCCCACAGTCAAACTAAGGAGCTTGTTCAAGAAAGAGATGACTTACAGTTGCCGAGGCTGGGTCCTTACTCTCCCATATGCAACCATATTGATGTAGTTGCGGGAAGTAAAACAAGAGCTTATTATTGATATCATGAACCTCCCAGCACATAGGGAAGGAAACCCTCGTCAGCAGAGAGTCAAACACTGGGCTTCAGTTGGGGCTATGGTCAGATACGTCATTGTGCCATACCCAAAGAACTTGACGATCAATGTCGTGATGTTGATGTGCTGGGCAGGATCCAACGAGCTAAAGAAGTTCTGGACCAGTATCCATGCATAGTTGCTGTCAGAGCTAGAGCTACAGCGAAACGTTATCGAGCCACCGATAAGGCCCTGGTCCAAGTACCAGAACGGATCTCACATGCGGGGGGGGGGGGTAGGGTCAAAGCAAGCAAAGCAGTCCCGTTGTGCATAAATCTAATAGCTTTCTGGACCGTGAGGCGTGATTCATACTACGGATGCAGCTCCTAAGTAAGACAGTTCGGTAATGCCCATTTCAATACGCTGTGAAGAGGCCCCAACTACGTACCTCCTTTGTTGGTCTCTCTCCCTGTCGCTATGGGCGTCTACAGAACAGCTACTGCTGCTGCTCCCTCCGCTGGGAGATCCCTACCCCAACGCCATGCTACAGACGACAATGTTGGTACCACACGTATCACATGTGCGACCAAGGGGCACGGCGTGTGCGGTAGCGTCGATACCTGGGCTGTCACTAAGTTGATCCTTGTCTCGGATGCTCACTTGACTGCGATCACGCATTGTGATGGCCGCAACAGCCAAAACAAAGCCGACGCTTCCGCCAGCGGTAAGTTGTTCGGTGTGGCTGTAGATGGCATACGCATTTTTATTTATTATAAGTTATGATGTGATTGGCTAATTGAAAACAGGCTTCAGACTTGGAACAGCTCTGCCAGATGATCGGAAAACGGGGTCTGTGAGGAATTACGCTTCGGTAACGCTAGAGGGTTACCACAATACGATTACCGCAGTGTTATGGGCTTGCAGCAACGTTTGCTAATTCAATAGGATTCGCTTCCAAAGGCGCAGAGCGGTTTCCTATCGCTAGCGTTAGGAATCTATTCGCAGCTGAGGTAAATATCGCACCATATTAGAGGGTCTCCTGTCTGTGTGAGGCGTTTTATCTCTTAAGCGAGGACGGCAAATTGAATGAGTACAAGATGGTGAGCACCGCAATCCGCTGTGTAAGCTTCATCATGCTAAGTGCACCTACGATATCAACTGAATTTAGATCTATATATACCTGTTTGTATGAGGAATGTTTCTGCTGCTTTCCCGTGTTATGTATTGGCAACGTCGTACTTAGCCCGAACGTTGCCCCAAACTTTAACGTTGCTCTTAATTGTAACGTTGCTCTAAACGGGAACGTTTCTTTGAAAGGTAACGTTGCTTTAAACTCTAACGTTGCTCAATTATGTAGCCTTGGCATAGTGGAATCCATGTTGTTGTGACTTTGCTGATTCCACCTTGCTGCGGGTGTCGGAAGTCGCTTTTTTATTGCCTAGGTCTTGTCTAGCTGCATCGAGACCGGTCCTACTCGCAGATGCGTCCCTGATTTTTCGAACCCAGGACACAAGCCCGGCCTATAAGCAGCGAAGACTATTGAGGCGAGGTAAGCACACACGCAGTCTAGAGCCGCGGCTAAGCGTAGCGCTATCCGGCTATTTTTTGTGTCTTACATATCCTTGGCACCAGCCGTCATCTCTGGTTCCTATTTGGGTTGTAGATTGTTATCGCTCGAGATAAATGTCTTGAAACCGGCTATAATGCTTCCCGTAATTCCAGAAGGGTCCTTTCAGCGCGGTCTCTTGGCCTTAGCATCTGCTCTAGGCACTGATTGCTCAGCCTCCGTTTGTGTGTACAGGGCACATGCCGCGGACACGGGCTCTCCATCAGTCGCCCAAATGACTCAAAGCCTCGGTAACAGCGCATTAGCGAAGTGAATAATGGCATACGCATTGGGCAGTTTCTCTCAGTACGCTTGAATAAGTCTATTTAAATCTCTACTCGAACCGCGGTCTTGTTACCCTTTCAGCTTCAAACATTGATTTGACTTGCTTTGCGGCTGCAACGTAGCAGTGACAAGCGACATGAAACTGCAGGAATGTACCATAACGTCGATGTATTTGTAACGATGCTAATACCTCAAACTTGGGCTCATAGTTTTTGATTGCATTAATCCTGATATTTTAACCGGGTCGATTAATGCTAAACCAATAGTGCGAACAACGGAATGCTATAAGCAAACTGCAGTAAAACGGTTAGGGAAGGTCTAGAATAATTAAATATATTTTTATCTTAATTACACGCACGATCTTTTTTATCTATAGCTTGAGTCATGTCTTTATCTTTTGCATCAGTGGTATGAATCTGGGATAGACACATGATGCGCCACAGCAAACGCAGCCGCATCACCTTTTGGAGTCGCCACTGACTATGTCCAATTTGAAGCCTTTGGTGGGAACCCGAGCGTAAGTATGCTCCATAGCAAGCACCATGATACCACAACTTGATTCATCTGGATATGTAGGTTTCGATACGGAAAGACATGGTTCATTATGTGGGTATTAGGTTGATCAGTACTCCGACAACGCGTCTCATCGTACCAACTGCGTATATGTGGTAGCATTTTTCGTTGCCTGCGTTTGTTCCGCTCCTCAGTGTGTGTACGAGATCTGAGTCGATTGTACAAGTGCGCAATCAAAAGACCGTTTCTTTATCATAAGAATTATCATGGTCCTGCATACCGAGGCTGTTTACGGGAACTGCAATCGTTTTGTATAAAAATAATCTTTCTGGGTGGAAATTTCTCATCCAAATCCTGTGAAGAAAGCGCCATGCCGTCGGTTTTTCCTCGCAGATGCAGCCATTCCGTAAGTTATCACCGCGTCATTTAACCATTCTGAGCCATCTAATGCTCCAACCTCTTCCACAAATCGTGTGGACGCTTTAATTGACCTCAACGAAAATTTGGGGTCAAACACGGAAGCTTTGTACTTTAAAACGACCTCAGTCGCCAATGTCTCCTTTGCAATTTTACGGTCGACAGTGGTCAGTTCAAACAATCTTGTCTCTGGTTGTAAAACTTCGACGGGCTCAGTGTTTATGTCATGCCACGGCTGGCACAGCCATTCCACGTCCGGAGTCCATTTACTACACTGTTCAATGACATCATTATGCGCCCTCATCGCCAGGACGCATTGGCTTCATTTCAAAAAATTACAGCAACGCTAGTCCAACAGCAACGTTAGCAATATAATAATTTAATGTACCTGGAGAAGGGGACTTGATTAGACCTCAGCTTCACAGCCGCTTGCTGGTTTTTGAATCGATAGGATTCACCACTTGCGGCTGGTCTCCAAAGGCTTCTGCTCTTTTGCCTTTCCAGAGTAATGTGTTTCGTTTGCTGTCTGCATGGAGGTCACAAGTACGTTCAGTACCTCGAAAGACCATAGCAGCCTCTACAGAGTCAGCCTCAAATACACTCGGTCTCGTGATCGACAGTGCCAGCAGGAGTGTAATCTCATGCTAAGTTTCATTTCAAATCAACGGCAGTAGTGATTCATATTGTACAGCGGTGCCTCGACACCTATTGTGAAAGATGTCGACTGTGCTACCCCGCTTACTGGATTAACTGACAGTACGCTCTTTTTCACATAAAGAAAGCAACGAGAAGTAGATGCAAAAAAAATCAGTCACTCTTCGGAGAAGTGCTCAGTAAAACAACAGTATATTTTAGTATTACTCTTGATTGTGCTGAATACGAGTACACTTCACCAGGGGGAGCATCACAAATGGAAAACTACATGCTCCGAGCAGGGTTTATGGGACTGGGACTCTAAGACATATTTTGTATTACTAATAATCATTCCGATAGAAATCGCCAGTTAAAATATACGAGTAATATCTCAAATCAATGCTAGTATATTATATTATAGTACTAATAAATTAAGTCATATATTACTCTCCGGCTTAAGTAGCCCGCTGTCTTCGGCGTCCCTTTCATGAAGCATAACTCTGTTCTGCCTGCGAAGAATCTGCCTTTCGGCGCGCGCAGTATCTGTTCTGGTTCGAAGAGAACCCCTGATCACTCCTGCTGTCGAGGATACACACTCTTGGTATGCAGACGACGAAACCTTGCCAAGTCTCTGTCTAGCTAGTACAGCAAATTGATGGAAACTGGTCTTGGCCAGTTTCTCGAAACGAGCGCAAAAGATCAACTTGCCGGTTCAGCCCAGGGAGTGCTGTAACTGACACCATCCAATTTGCCATCTCCATAATGTCAATACCATTCACATCAGCCAGACGTTTCTTTATCACGCTCGCCACTATTAATAAGATAGCTTCATGACCGTCTGGCATCATTGTAACTAGCACCGCGATATGTTGAAAGCTCCAGCAATAATCAATGAAAGCCAAAGACACGCCAATAAAACTGTCTTTGGCCTTGCTTCTCCACCCGTCGGGCACCACATTGACAAACTTTAACCCCAGCATCCACTCAGCATTGAAATTGAGCAAATTCACTTCCGCATTCGTGAAAGAAACGAATCTAGCATTGATCGCAGCGTCCTAAGCATCTCGACGGTGAAATTGAAAGGTAGTATCACCTACTGTCACTTGCACCATCTCAAGAATCGACTTTGTCTGAGTGATGTGAAAGGGAAGCCCTTCACTCAATAGCCACTTCAAGATCATGATGTTTATAAGCAAACGAGACACTCGAAAATACGGCATAACTGTGGACTCCTTGACACGGCGAGATGTCCGCGTTGAACGATTCCACACACTCGAGTGCTTTCCTTTTTCCCGTATGACGTTTCAGCTTATCGCTGACCCTGTCAATATTGACCAGCGCATTTTTTGTGGCGACCTTTTCCACTTCAAAAGCAATGTCGTGGTCTCTGTGCTTGTTACGAAAGTGTGATATCCCATTGGACGTGTGAGCAGTATTGCAGAGACCGTGCCCGGTATGCGTTGTCTCCATGACGCCCCTTGCTGGTTGCCATCTCCATACACAATTACTCTCTTTTTGGTTTGCATGTTTAAGTTGGCTTTTAAAATGCAAATACTACGCTTTATCACCAATCCCTTTGGCATTACGACGGGATATTGATGTGACCAGATCGCGGATATAGTCCCAAATGTCATGAAGAGAATTTTCGCGCTTGGAATGACACATACCCAGAGGGATTTTGAACAAGTTGAGTGTTTGCACCGGAGCAACTTCCATCACTCTGTTTCCGACTCAGGTTTCGACTCAGATCCGGCCGCAGCCGCGGGCGCAGGCCTTTCCCCCTCGAGTTTAGCCGCGGTCACGCGTTTGGTATGGATTACATTCACGTCTCGGTCGCTGCCAAAGGACATTTGATTCATTTTAGCTGACGCTTTCGAGCAAAATCTGTTCCAGTACTGTGCGTTTTTGTCCCAGTCGTCTTAAATCCGACAGTTGGTAAGATTTCTGTTTCTGTCGTCGATTCGCAGGCTGCATATGTGATGGGCTGGGGTGGTACATGCTGTACAGAGCTCCGTTTGAATGCCATCAGTATCTCGAAATTGACAGTCGGTAATAGAGCTTCGCATTCTGGCGTGCCGTCTGGAGGTCCAAATACAAAATAGCTGTCCTACGGGTCGTCCCCAGTGAAAACGGTGGCAACCGTCTTGGACACGGTTTTCGTTCCCCTGCTGGGGTGACCTGCGACCAGCCACTTGAAGTCGCACGGCGAGAGGATGAGCGGTAGTCGGGTCGCCCGAATCAGCTCTGACATTATCGGATTTCGTTGCCCGGACTGGTGCCTGGCCCCATCGCATCGACGTGACATGTGTGTGTGTGTGGGGGGGGGGGACAACACTGCCCGTGGAGTACGGCGTCGAAGGTGCATCCAAGGCCAAGGTACTAACTGTCGTCACAGCGATGGGCAAGGTCCCTGGGGCGGACGACACGAGCTACAACAAAAACGCAGCGTATGCGAAGAAAAGTGAAGAGAAGGAAGGGACGTCGCCGGTAGCAGTATACCCAAGGACGTGCTGACGTGAGATTTGACTGAGTAGGAATACGGAATAGGTGCCATTGTGGGCGGGTCAGTCGTGAATTTTACCTGGAAACTTCGAGTTGACTTAATCCATTTGGCTTTATGTGACGGGGTCATACAGCACCTTGCGCTAGAGGAAGTTAGCTTCCGAGAGTTTACAAACTCTCAGTGAGCGGCAGTTCACAGGTCCCCTCTTTATTCAAAAAAGAGCGACGTGACCTAATTAAGGTAGAATGTAAACAGAGTATATTTATAGGTAGATAAAGCTTGGGTTTAATACAAACTATAAGTCACCTTTAGAAATGCAATGTCATTAACCAATGGTTGGCTTTGGACGACCTTGGTACTTTGTAACAAATGTCCCGAAGTACGACGTGTCACACTTCATGTAGCCAGGGTACACTTAGGGCTACGTACCCCGTTACACTTTATATTACTACTTGTGTTGACTTGGATTACTTTTTTTTGCCCACGTCTAGAGCTGGCCATCGCTAATCAGCGTAAGCGTCCCGTGCCAGGGCGACTCGAGACAGGATTTCACAAGTAGCTTATCTGATTCGGAGCTTACAAAAATAGTATCGGTCTATAAGCGTTTGTGAGCGACGGGGGATTGAAGCTAAAATATATCATCGTTTAGTACCCTAAAATAAACTGCAGAATATTTAGTAAAGTAATTTGATTTTTATTAATAAACTTTATGATCCGCTTATAAAGTGCCGGCTAATACGAATCCCTGGCTCCGAGTATTAACGATTTTTTTTAAAAAGGAGCCATACTCATTGCAGGTGCACATTGATGAAATTGAAAAAAAAATCTTGCAAACAAACAGTAATAAAATAAACTGTACACTGGCGTTCTTCAAAGAACTATAGGTGCAGCTGGATTCTTGTCGATCTGCGGCTATTAATAACTAACTAACATATTAATCTCCATCATTAGCGTCATTATTGCACAAACTCCGATCTTCACAATTATTTATTCAAGGTACAAACTGGTATATTCCTTGACTACATAGTAGCCAAACCTACACGTTTGTTAGCAGGAGTCTTTCAAGTCCTGTCGTAGCTTCCTCATGGTTTTCTCGTCCCCACTCGAAAAGTTCGTCTCCAAACTGCTTTACTACGTCATTCCGGGCTGCCGTATTGCTAAAATGCATTGGTGCATTACGGACGCAAGTTCGCAGCACAGTTCCTGGCTTGGAGCCCTCCACAGCTGTAGCTACACCCCATCCAGTCTCATCGGCATGCATGCCTGCGAACATCCCTTCACCTTCGGTAAGCATCCGCCAGACAAGTACCATACGGCCGTCGGCTTCGTAGCGACGAATAACTAAGCGCCATAGTATCGAAGCAATCCCGCCCGAGGTCAAATGAATCGTGCGACGAACTCTGCGTGCGAGCGTGTCTTCGGAGTTGGCAACTGCATCGTAGCTCTCTTGGTAATCCTGTTGGCGTAGATTTTGCCACCGTGATCGACAGATATCCTGAAAGTCGAACGGCAAAATGATCTTGCCTCTGAACTGGAAATATCCCGTTTTCGAGTCCTTATCCCAGATCTCGAAAGGAGTATTCCAATTTGCTTCGGTGGACTCCAGACGACAGGCTTGTAGTGTTTTATCTGTCCGGGCATAAACTGCATCCAGATTTTTGATATAAAGCGCGAAGATATCCGCATCTGCAGTTTCGATTCGCAGTTTTTCATCGTCAGGGAAGTCGTTCAGATGATGAAGTCTCTTGTAGAACAGTCGTTGGGATTCCTCCAGCACATTCGAATAGAAACCAATCGCCTGGAACAGCTGCTGTTGGCGAAGTTCGGCATCTTCTCGAGCAGCTAACTGGCGCTGTGCAACCTTTTTCCAGAACGGGATGGTCAATTGTGGCGTGAGTTTTGTTTCTCCTTGCGCTGTCTGTAGCTGTTCCGTCAATCTTTCGATCTCCTGCTGGAGGTTGTCGCGCTCAGTTCGCCGCTGTTCTCGATACATCCTTCGTCGTTTTCGGTCCTTCGCCTTTTCCAGCTCGCGTCTAGATGCAGCATCAAGTTGTTCCAAGTCTTCGTGTTGGTGTTTCGTACATGGGATCTGGTGATGCTCATTTGATGCCTCGTACTGCGGTTGATCGCACGAAGCTAAGAAGTGCTCAACTTCAGCGAGGAACGCAGCGTCTGTTGATGACATTGCTAAATCGATAGTGAGCGCGCTTTCAGCCAAGTTGAGCCTCAACTTGCGTCGGACAAGGTTCTATGGTGGAGAGGGTGGTAACGGCATGGTAATTTTTGGCGGTAGAAACAGTTGCTTGTGGGTATACGTGTACAGTGTACCGTGCACCGCCAAAGAGTAAACATGAACGCATGGTATTATTTCATGTACAGTAGTAGCTACATATACCATATGGTATCATTTATGACTACTTAACCCCCCAACGCCCAACGGTTGTACGTACAGCAGGAATCATGTTGTACGTACAACATGTTAAAAGTTGGGCTATTTTGTTGCAAAATATGGGCAAACTTGAGAATGCACAGGGCTGGGGTTGTTGAGATCAGTCTCTTTGGCAATAAACAATACAGATTCTCCCCTGGGTTGGTGGCTGAGAGCTCATTTCGAGAAAAGACCTGAAGGAGAGACACGTGTGCGCGATGGCCCCGCCTCGAGAAACACGCCGCGAACGCCAGCAGTTCCTGCAACGTCTGGATGGCCGAACTGCGCACGACCGAGAGCGCATCAGGAAGGAGCATGCGGCGTACCTGGCTGGCGAACGAGAGGAGGATGCTGACTTCGGAGAAGATCCAGCACCTACACGCAGCGCGACAGCTCGTCCTCTGCTTCCGGTTCCGATCGGCAAAGATGCCTGTTACGTGCGTGCGCAGCGACGTTTGATCTCGCAACAGCAACGTGCTGTCGCCGCAAAGACGTTGGCAGGCTCCGGCAAGAAACGGTTGGCTGCTAGTAGGGACTTGAGCGACGATGATGAGGACTATGATCCCGATCGGTTCGACGAGGAAGCGGATGCTGATGCAGACGATGAGCGACTGGATGCAGCAGACTCCCCAGTCAAGACACGGCCGCCAAAGAAGAAGAAGAAGAAGACGGCCGCGGCACCCGACCAAAAGCGGGCGACCCCGACCAAGAAGGCGACCCCGACCAAGAAGGCGACCCCGACCAAGAAGGCGACCCCGACCAAGAAGGCGACCCCGACCAAGAAGCCACGAAAACCCACCGCGTCGCAAGTTGCTAAGGCAGCGGCAAAAGCAGCGAGGACAGCAGCTGCCGAATCGCTCTGTGAAGATTCGGCGAATGCCGAGGAACAAGGGAGCATCGCTTTGGCCGAGGCCAGGAAGAGATTGGAGGCGATTGGTGAAGCGAACAAGAAGAGGAGCCGCCAACCAAGTGGGACACCAGAGAGGTACACCATGTTTTATGCTGTCAGATACTTCATGTTCTCACGAAGTGTTGTTGTACGCTGCGCAGGTACATACAACATTTGGGACATACAACATGGATACAGCGTCGCTATGCTTTCCCTACAACGTCGTTATCGACAACATGTAAACAACATGAACAGCAGCTAACATATATTATCTATCGACAGGGGTTCCACCGATCCTCAAGATACGTCAGAAGCACCGTCGCCTCGACCGTTGTCTGCAGCGCCTGCGCCACCCCCGTCTCCTGAATGTCCAGCTCCTGAATGTCCAGTTGCAGCACCAGAAGACGATTGGTACGTGGCAAAGTCTTTGATGCTGATTATGTATACTAACGTTGTGCGTATCATAGTGAAAGCTCAGCATCCATTTCCCAGACTCCTGTCCCCGACGCGGCAACCTCTACCCCTGTTTCGCCGACTTCTGCTCCAGCCTCGCTGTGTTCCGCTCCAATTTCACCTGAAAGAACGTCGGTCTCAGCCTCTCCTATCGCTGCCCCCGCTTTCGCTGACGAGTTTGATGCGTTGAACTCTGATTGCGAGGAAACAGACCGAGATTACGTTTTACGATGATGATGACGAGTGGAGTCGAGCGAGAAGTGAAGGTGAGGGCTTTGCGTCGGGTGAAGACTACAGTGATGAGGACGATAGTGAGGCTGGATCAGATACTATGAGTGCTGATGGAGAAGCAGCTGGTTCGACACAGCAGTGGAGCGTCTTAGAGAAGCCGGAAATGGTTGATTTTGTGATGGACGATGCCAACATGGCTGCCATGCGAGCTAACGGGTGGAACTTAGGTTCGTGACAATGAGGGGTGTAGCCTCCAACATATTCTAACATGATATATGATGTATATACAACATGTAGACCCAGACAATTTCCCGCCTGACCAACATTACCCAGGATTATATTCTGGGGAGTATGGACCAACCGACGAGGTACTGGCCCTGACACACTCACCGCTCAAGCTATTCTTCTTTTTCATGCCGAAGAGTTTGTGGAGACAAGTTGCAAAGGAAACCAATCGCTACTTTGTGCAGAACCTCACTTCACGAGTGGAGCGTATGTTCAGCTCGCATAAGACACCTGCCAAGAAGTCCAAAGAGTGGTTTTTGCATCGCGAGGCCAAGAAGCGGGACGTCAAGCCGCACGAGATACTGCAAGCGCTTGGATTACTGATGGCAAGAATGCTGAACCCTCACCGCCGCAGGTTACGTGATCATTGGGGCACTAATGCAGTGGGAGCTATCCCACGGGGGACGTTCAACGATTTTTTGCCGCGAAACCGCTTTGAACACATCATGGGAAATCTTCACTTCACCAACAACGCAGACACGAGAGCAGCAACTGACCGCGCCTGGGTTACAAAACGCCGCCGATCATATCATTTGATGAGGGCGTTCTACCTCTGAAGAACCGGAACAATCCTACGCGTCAATATCTCAAGGCGAAGCCTCACAAGTGGGGCACAAAGCTTTTTCTGACGTGTTGTGCAGATACTTCCTACTGTATGAGGTGAGATGACTGCGAGTCCTTGCGGACTCGCGGTTTTTTTTTTACCAAGTCTATCACGTTGTATCTAATGTTGTATGCTTGTATGCTGTATCCTACAACAAGAAGACTTGAGGTGTATTGTGGCAAAGCGCAGCAGGTCCATGAAGTAGGCAACGTTCCAGACAGTCAGCGATCTGCAGATCCAAACACCGGGCCGTCAGCAGTTATCCGAAACTTGGAAGCTGTCCTGCCACCACCCGAAGATGACGTCTATCACATTGTAGTGACGGATCGATTTTATACGTCAGTTCAACTGGCGTTTCAACTACTACATAGGAATGTCTACAGTATCGGCACGATAATGGGTGACAAAGTGGGCTATCCTCAGCAAATTGTTGAAAAAAATCGAGACCAACCCAAAAGCATACCGCACGGTACAACAAGAATGGCAGTGGCAAAAGCTTGCCCCCTAATGACGGCTTTAGTGTGGTGGGATAGAAAACCCGTGCAATTCTTGGGGACTGGATCGAGCCGTGCGATGGAGGAGTGTCGTACGTATATGCAAGAGGAGTGCTGTTTCCTATTCATCTAATCAATGTTGTGCTTGTTATCAGAGAGGCGTACACGTGGAACACACGGCAGACGGACTGATGTCCCTTGTCCTGCTATGATTCGAGACTATCACAAATGGATGGGGGCGTGGATGTCCATGACCAGCTGCGCCTCCAGCGTTACTCGTTGCAGTTGCAGACTTGGTGCAAGAAATACTACAAGTCCATATTCTTGGGGCTTGTGGATGTGGCGATTGTGAATGCGTATATCATCTTTCGTGAGGCACATAAGCGAAATGGTGGGTCTCCAATGTCGCTCGCAGAATTCCTAGTGGAGCTTCATGCCCAGCTGCTTGCTCTGACCAAGTACGACTTCGATGAAAGTGTAAGTCCTGATGTTGTATCTGTATCATGTTGGATAATGCTGACATATTGTATGACCCACATGCTGTATGTTGACAGCCAAGACCACAAGAGACCGCAGCTGGCGACGAGCTTCCACCCTTGCCACCTGGCCACGAACCTCGGAAATGTCCTGAGTACCAGATCGTGAAAGGCGTGCGCAAGCGCCGGCAGCGCCAATGCAAAGTGTGCGCAATTCTGAGGCGCCGGGTGGGAGAGCGTCGAGCCACCAAATACTATTGCGATGCCTGCAGCACTTCTGATAAAGCTCGGTACATACGAATTCGATATGGCTGAAACGACTACTAACTGTTGCTCGTTATGTACAGCATGTATCTGTGTACTCGTATTTGGCCGCACCACTATCCTGGCAACGCTCTGAGCTGCCACCAGATCTGGCATCACAAGTGGGCAAATGGAGCCAAATGCCCCAGGGCGCGATGTGGACGAGGATTCCAGAATCGCGAGGCTGGAGGAAAGGGTAAGCGCCGCCGCCGAAGTAGTTGTAGGAGAGGAGGAGGAAGGTATTAGCGAGGGGAGCGACAGCGACAGCGTAGCGCACGACGACGACAGGGAAGGTAGCGAGACTGAGTGAGCCGATAACTGGTGGTGGATGAACGTAGTGCTGCAATATGTGCTTTTTCTTACTGTATTCAATTGATGTGTGTTTGGTTTCGCTTTTCGTTGTCTTCAAACCTCCCGGCTTTGCACCGGATTGATAGGCTTCGTACAGTCTCTTGATAAAAGATACATCGACACCTTTTTTTGAAACCTCCATCATGCTGGATGTACGCCATATTCAAGCAGTCTGCCGGTGTATATACAACTTTGATCTGGTGTACATACAACATGGTGACGGGATTTGCAGAAATTGTCTTGCTGTGCATGTACAAGAAAGGTGCTCGGAATTATACGAGACTATAGTAAAGTCAAGTGTTGCACGGTTTTACATGTTGGATGAGTACTATGTTGGATGATTTGAAATAACGTCAAAAAACGGCTTGGGCGTTGGGGGGTTAAGAGAAAAAACCGTTATCTTTCCAGCAAAAAAAAGGAATATAAATTGGGTAATTGGGTGAGAGGTTGTGAATAGGCAAATGTTTGGTACAATAGTATTAATAGATGTAGTATTAGTAAAAATTATCTAAGATACACGGGTTCTTGTCGGCAACAGACTGTCCTTGTCCTCATCAATGCCTTCATCATCAATGTCTTTACTACAATAAATCCAAGTTATGTTGCATTAACGCGGCGATTTTGCTCAACGTTGTTGCCCTACGGACAAAAATAGTACGAGCAGATCCTCAGGTTACGGAGTACGTGAGGTTTTGACCTTTGTAGCCTACATGTAGAGGTTCGTTATAGCGTATTCCAGTATCCTACTGTCTATCAAACTGTCATTTTAGATTATCAAGGAGAAAAACAAAAGACTAACGCGATTAAATTTAATACCCTTCTCTGCCTGAAATAGAAAGGATTATTATTTTTCACACCACACGAGTCAAAAGCAAGTGGCTCAGTTTGTGAGTCGCAAAATCTTTATTATTGGATACATGTAAAAATTGTGATTTCAGGAGCGTGCAGTACAACACAAATTGCTTTTGCAAATAATACAGGTTTTCAAATATTGTGAGCTTGTCCACAATTTTCGTGATAATGGACTCGACAGTGGAGCGAGGAAATGGTCAGCTTGAATAGTGTGAAGAAGAATTATCGATTCCTTGGTTTCAACTTCAGCACTATTACTCAGCTTCTGGCTTCTCCAAAGATTGCGCTGTACCTGTACGGCGGTACAGCGAAGGTTTATTTTCCTGCAAACAAGGAACAAGGTGATCGCATTCGTGGCCTCCGTGCAGTTTTCCGATCCCCATTCGACGAGCTTGTTAGCAAACTGCCGCACAGTGGGCTGGTTCGCTCCCACATTGCTGAGGTGCATTGGCACATTACGAATGCAAGTTAGCATCACTATACCGGTCTTCGCTGAACCTGTTGCAGGTACTACCACGCTCCATCCAGTCTCATCCGCGTTCATGCCGAAGAAAGCACCTTCACCTTCTGTGAACAAACGCCAGACAATCACCATCCGTTCGTTCTGTTCATAGCGCCGGATGGCTACACGCTGCACAACCGAAGCGGTCTTGCCGGACGCCAAGCGAGTGGTGATACGAAACTTGAACGCCAGCGTCTTGTCTGGGTCGTCCACTCCATGATACAGCTGTCGACCCTCCTGACGGTGCCGCAAGGGTGCCGTATACCACCGCGACGGACATAATTCACTGAAGCCGAACGGAAGAGTTAATTTACCTCCGTATAGAAAATAGCCCGTGTCCGGATCTTTGGTCCAGTTCTCACTTGGTCCATCCCAATTTGGTCTTGTATCGTCCAATCCTCTTAAACGCAAGGCCTCGTCCGTCTGAGCGTAGACTCCATCCAGCTCATCGATATATGCTGAGAAGATAGCATCTTCGGTAGACTCTAACCGGACTCGCTTGTGTTGGTAGGATGCTGCTCTAGTGTCGATCCCTTCGCTTAAAGACAAGTCGTCCCACTCAGTGAGTCGTCGGTTCATCAAGTCGTGAAATCTCTCGAGTAGAACTGCCCGACCGCTAACAGCTTCACAAAGCCGCTTTTGCTCTGCTTCAGCTGTCATTCGTGCAGCGAGTTGGCGTTCTGCTATCATCTTCCACGTTGAAGCCAGCACATTATTGTGTCCTTGGACGTTTCTCAGTTGCTCCGTTAGCTTCTCGACTTCTTGTTGAAGACTTTCTCGTTCGACGCGTCGACGTTCTCGATAGACACTTCTTCTCTTGCGGTCCTTTGCCTTTTCCAGCTCGTGCCTTGCAGCAGCATCCATGATTGTTTTCGTCAGCCTCCGACTACGTGTAAAGTGTCGAGGCGCTAAACCAATTAACCGCATGGGACGTTCTCGTGCGTCGAGACTGAAGGCATCGCTAGTGTCTCGTTTTTATTTTCACCGCTATCGCTTGGCAATGAAAGTGTGGATAGATCGCATGAAACGAGGAAGTCATCCAGCTCATCAAGGAAGGCAGCATCCGAATTCATCGTGTTTAAAACTGGAAATGAGGTTTCATGGTGTCGGACAAGGTTCACCAATTACGGTACTGTATATACGGTACGTCAATACTACAGTAATTCCACATGTAATCGCACTTTCCGCTGTCCATAACTGTAATGCTATTTTCTCACAAAGTTACTAAACAATTAATTACAGCTAAATTAAAAAACATTTTGAATTGTCTGATATCGGTACTGTACATGTACTCTACTCGATATAAATACACTCTGGATACTTATATTGAAGGTTTGCATGATCCACCGAAGAAGATTATCACACGGTCCTGCTCGATACTTTCGTGTACCTTAATGTAGCCGTTTTTTCGAGTACGTTCCTAAACGAACAATTACGAATAAGGGTACGATTACGGTTTGGATTCGTTGCGGAAATAAGGATAAACAAAGGGCGACAGCTAGGCAAATCAAGTGGAAACAAAAGTGACAACTTTCGTTCTGTTTAACCCCTTGAACGCGGAGCCTTGCAATATTGTCTTATGCTGTTCAGAACAGCATAAGAAATACTTGATTTCACTATGCCTCGAAATCCGCAAACCACCATCTTCGACACTCCCCGTATTTAAAAGGTTTTGACTGGTCCGTGTTCTTTTAGATAACATTTACAGCCGAATTGAAGTACCAAAGTACCGCGGGTAAGAGCCGGGCTATATATTTTCAAAAAATCAATTTTTGGTTCCCCTTTCGCGGTCACCACTCATTCTTCATTCCGATTCCATCCAGCAAGATGGAGTGCGTCGTGGATTTCAAAGTTGTGTGGCCGCTACTGCGTAGGGAAGGGTGGACATGGAAACCAGCAAAAGGGATACAGATACAGTAAGTGTTATGATTTTGCTCCGTTTATTCATACTAACGTTGATTATATATTGCTGGAGTTCTAACTACTTGAAGCCTGGCTGCAAGAGTCGGGGCTGCAAGCAGGGAGTGGACTTCTTCAACGGTGAAGATACGTTGCTTGCGCACGTAAAGGCGGACAAGGATTTGTGCGCCCGCCTCAATCTCTCCAACATCATGGTGCGTCCCAATGCAGTTACACTCGGTAAGTGTATGCGCACTTAAAACATGTTTCGTGCTTTATGATAACGTTTTGAGTGTTTTCGGTGCAGATCCTTTACCACCTTCGGTCTTGAGTAGCCCAAGTACCTCGGGCAAGAGACAAGATCCTACAGACAGGAAACAGCCACCGAAGAAGCGTTCAAAAACGGTGGAGTCTCGCAAATCTGGAGACAGGAAGAGCGAAGATATGCAAGCGCCCAATAAGATGAAGAAACCAAAGAAGCAAGAAGAAAGGATTCAAGGAAGCCACATAGCGACGCCACCAGTTGTCGTCGCTCACAAACATCTGGGGTGATGCCAATGCTCAAGGTATGTTGGTATGTTGCTGTGTGATGTCTACAGTTGGTTATAACTTGGTGAATGTTTAGACAGGGACGGTAGACAGGTAGCGGCTCCGAATCAACCTCCAGCCGAGCAAGAGCACCTCCTTAGAAAGGTATATACTGATTTATTTACGCTGACGTGAAACGTTATGTTGACGCGGGTGTGTTTCTAATCGGCAGACTGTGTTGACACCCCAAACGACGTTGACGATCACTCCGGTGATGACTCGGAAAGTGAATACGAAGACGATCCAAACGCTGTTGAATCTGAAGGGGAAGATGAACACGAAGATGCTGCGCAGGATGTAGTAGCCGAATGTGATTATCGAGAAAATGATGCAGGTGGAGAGGACACCGAAGACGCTTCGCTTTGCCATCCAGCTGCTGTATACCCATTTCGAGCCCCTTGGATTTGCCGATGCAGAGCCAAGTGATCCCAATATCGTCCTCGGCGATGTCGAGAAGAGCATCGAGTCGGATGGAGAGGTCGAAGACCCACTCGGCGCTGCAGATATGCTGGTAACAGACGATGAAGCCGAAGCTCTTGTCGACGAATCGGTTGTCGCCGAATCTAGTCGGATCGCCAGTTTGTTGGACGAGGTCGAGTTGGAAATGGCAGTGGAAGGTATGTTGAAAGACGCTGTGTGTCGTGATGACAAAGCCAACTTATTTATCTGGATTTATGCTGACAGGGTCATCCGAAGTCTTCAACGACTACCAATAAGCTGATATGGCGGCTCGAGGCTGGACCGTGTACCCTAAAAATGAGATTGCGGACATTGTCGACGACTTGGAAGCTGCCAAAATGCTCGAAGGTTACTGCGGACCGTCGAAATATGTCTTAGCATCGGCGAAATCACCACTTTCTTCTACTTCCTGTCGAGGGCCTTCTGGAGGCACGTTGCGGGCAAGACGCATCGCTACTGGGAACAGACGTTTGACGCTCGCCTGGAAAGCGAAAGAGGCACAAGTGACCCATCGACCACAAAAGATTATAGACAAGTTGCGTAGAAAGCTGGGGGGATTGGAGAGGATTGCGCCGCATAAAATTGTTCAATGGATTGGTTTGATATTGGCGCACACTTTGAACCCTCGTAAGCGTTTTGAATTGCACTGGTCTACAACGGAAGACGGCCTGATTCCCGCTGGAACGTTCGGCAAAGTGAAGTCACGAGACCGGTTTCGAGACATTACGAGATTTCTTGTTTTCTCGGACAATCAGGACGCTGCAGCAGCTCGTGGTCGTGCATGGAAAATCAGACCAGTCTTGTCAACGGTGGAAAAGACATTCAAAGAAGGCTACATAATCCAGGCCTTGCTGCTGTCGGCTGGGTTGACAATTGTTCGGTGTATTTCCTGTCGTCTCAAGTGACTGTGGCATCGACAACGGTGCAAAGGAGGGAGAAGAGTGGAGCGGTGTCAACGGTGCCATGTCCTGCTTTGGTTAATAAATATCAACGCTACATGGGTGGCTTTAATCGCCACGACCAGTTGCGACACCAGTCATGATCTATGCAGTTGGCGACAAGGTAAGTGTCATATTGTTCATGTCAGCTTATGAAAAACATCTAATGCTGTACAGATTCCGGAAATACTACAAAAGCCTGTTTCTTGGAGGGGTCGATATGGCGGTGGTGAACGCCTACATTGTACACGCTCACGTCTGGGAGAAGGAACGCAAGAAGAAGATGTCAAAGTACTCGTTCTTGACAGCTCTACACAGACAGCTAATTCAGTAGACGAAGTCGTCCTTTACAGAGGCAGGGACTTCGACTGAGCCCTACGGCTGTAGTGCGTGAGAAACCTATCGCTATCCAAGGTGACCATTCCCTCGTCCAAACTACTGACACCCGTCTAAACAATAATGTCCATCGCTTGCGCCAAAGGCAATGCAAGGTCTGCTCCTACTACAAACCGGCCGACAAGAAGAGGTGTAGAGCGTCTACGTTCTTTTGCGCGAAGTGCTTCGAAGGCAAGAAGGGGCAGGAGGAACTTTGCAACAAGGTGCGGGGACACCACGCAGACGAGGACATGGTCTGTGCTCAGATATGACATATCCCGTGGCAGAATGACTTGTTTGCCCCAAAAGCAAGTCATATTCGCTGTCGTAGCCTAGCTAAACGGTCGGGAAATACATTTAGCTGAATTTCAACGCACATGAGAACAAATAAGTCACTCATATTGCTAAGAACACCTTCTACGTAGCTACTGATGCTCTTTTGGGGCCGCTCTGTCGTGTCCGTCGTGTCTGCCCTCGCTCTCTTTTTGCTGTTTTGATGCGGTGGTAAATGAGTGGTTTCTCCTTCTGGACTCTAAATATCGAAATTGCATAAATAGACTGGCAAACAGTTGATTGGAGGAATTTTATCCGCAGATCATACCAAGGCCATAAACCAGAATAATCACAGAGGAGCTTAGCAACAAGCTCGTCAAAAAAGATGCATTTAACTTCTTCGCTAAAATATGTCTTACTTTGTTTAAGTAAACTCCTTATACCCTCCGGGAGGGTATAGGATTTGTTTTAGCCTATCCCTGTCACGCTCCGCATACAAGGGGTTAAAGCCGCTCCGTCCAAAACAAAATACAAGCAGAAAGAAAATGACAACTTGCGAAACACATAATGCCGTAAAAATGTCTGGTTGGTATTATAGTAAACCCCCCCCCGAATCACTCTACAATTTCATGCTAGAGACCGACACTTCCTGGCTTAATGTTGTGGATGCGGCCCGGAGATTATCGTTAGAAGAAGCGGGTGCTGTATGATATGCCTGTCGAAAGGAATCGCCTTACTGTTGATGCTCTCAATTATCCTTCAAAAATCCCATGGCACGTCTTAAATGCTAGTCAAGATCGAGGAACCCTTATATCAGTAGATTCTTTTGATCCCGACTCATTTGACGACTTACTTACTGTTTTAGTAGATGCTGTATTGCTAAAAGCGGTCCTGGGAGACGTAGTCACCCACCAACATTTATCTACACACCCGCAGTATTAGCATGTCTGCTACATTTTTGCGCTGCTGTAGTAGAACATAAAATCCTGTGTGAGCTTTCTGGCGTCCCGCCGTGAAGGCTGTCGCGGGTACTATCAAAAGTGAAGCATGCCCTTAGTGCTTGCCTTACGTAGATCCCGGACGCCGCTGTTCGCTTCCCGTCGAAGCAGCAAGAACTCCAATAGGCTAAACAAACTCGAGAGCGAGATCCGCTGGTAGAAGGTATCTGGGATTCATTAATCGGAAATACTATAGAGCTCAAGATACAGCACAAACCGATCTACAAAACGCCTATTACAATGGTAATAGCTAGCATTTTATTTATTTTATTTTGTATAAATGTCAGGAGCTTAACACTTATACAAAATTTCAGGATGGCTTCATAGCACACTAGTAGCTGGAACACTGTCTTACGGCACCGACGGACCGCTAGCGTGGGGGCGGCATAATTGCATAGGCGCATGGAATGACGGCGAGACGAGTCGTGCTCTGCAGGACAGGTATCAGACCCAGTATGTACTGTGGTCGGTACAAGGGTTGCTGCAAAATTCCGCTTTTCCAGTAGTCGCATGATTATTACACCCCTTAACTAGGATGATTTAGAGCGATCGTCCCCTGAGGGTCGCTTGGCCCTATTGGCATTTCACGATGTGATTCCATCTTTACGGCAGGCTGCATAATGAGGCGTGGGGTCTGCTTCAAAGCTTATTGCCAGCTAACACTCCCACTTCCATTCAGTTCAACCAAGCGTTAATTTCGACTTGATAGTATCTACCGGCTCTACAATTTTTGAGCTCTGGTATTAGTCAGATTAGAAACGGGTTTATTAAGAATAATCGCTCTTTATCTGCCCAACATCCCATTTAAGCAAATTAAGTACCTTTTAGTCAGAACAGAGGCCAAAAGCGTCATCATCATTTCATGACGGCGAGCCTCGCATTTAGCTCGGTCTGCCTTACGTCGATCATACTCTTCTCGCTCATGACGCCGCTGCTCCTCACGACGCTCGTCACAGGCCTCCTTTTCTTGTCGGATCCGGGGCTTTCGCTGATGCGCACGCTCATCAAGAAGGGCCAGCAACTGAAGAAACTCAGTAATTGACTGGGTCAGGTCATTAAGTATGTCGGCGATCTTGATCCTGAATCTTGCTGTCTGAGAATGAGCGATGCTCGCTTCACGTTGACGCTTTAATGTCTGATCCCCGACGCAACTAGATCCTCTGGCGTCTTGCCGGTGCGCCAAGCTGTCTTGAATTAATCTATAAAATAAGAATAAGAATAAGAATAATAAATAGCAATTAATTGCCATACATCATTTAGTACATGAATGTTAACTTTTTCAAGCTACCAGTTTTGTTAGACGATTTAGGCATGACAGCATACATGTTTGTACCATGACAAACGAAGTGTTGAGGCGTCGTGCGTTTAAGTATAGTGACATCCATTTCTGCCGGCATCACGGCACCAGCAGCGGATGCAGCTACCCCGGGTGCATCAGTAGCTTGGTCGTAACCCACAGACTTCTCGTCAATAAGGGCGTAGGGGTCATCGCCGTCCATCTGTAGTACGCTGCAAGATCTTTCGATGTCGCGATATAGGCCTTCGGACACCTAATTTCAGGTGAACACAACCCATCTCATGCGTGTATACATGCACCTAGCGTTAGTCCTCCTTGGCAAATACGTAGGACAGCTTGTATGTCAGCCAACCTAATTGTTTCTTGCGTTCTTCAGCGTAGAGCTTGCGCTTTAGAGAATTGGCACCACGGGTAGGCCATCCGGAAGGGAGATTACGGCTGTAGGCGAATTACACTTCCTCAAGAGCCAAGCGGCATATATTCTTGGGCAGCGCTAGCAGCTCTATTTGTTGTACGCAGTCAGTTAGAAGCTAGAGAACTGAATTAAACACATAACCTAAAGATGAGATGGTAGACGACAATGATTGGACAACTGTCCATAGGTGCACTGCAAGACGCTAGACGCTTTCACCACTTCGTCATGAGGAGTGACGCTAGCAGTGATAGTCTCCCGACTTAATTTTTTTTCTTCGTGTACTTGATGAATGTGCAGTGTAATGAACCTCTTTTTTCTAACCCCCTCTTCGCTAGCAGATCGTGTGGCTTACAGCACTGCGCCGTGTCTGTCTCGCCGGGTTCTTACTCCCTCGTGGTCGCAATTCAACAACGCGCACGTCGGGTCCAGCTCACCTGCGCCGAAACGTCCCCCCTATTGTAGTTAAAGATTTCGCCTCTACCTACAATCAACTCGTCCGAGGTTCTACTGCCGCTAATAGTACAGAGCTTCGCCCTCTACTCCGCAATCATCCGCTTGCTCGGATCTGCTCGCTGGCCCCCTTCCCTCGTTTGAGCCTCGGCTGCTATGTCGGGTCGGTCTTATTCAAAGATCGCCTCACTTCGACGACTTCTTGGACTTCAACATCACCATCTTGGCTGTCTTCGTTATGACGTCCATGGCTTGCACGTCCAGCATCCGCATTACTTCGCACGCCACTAACTGCCGTCGATACGCCCAGCTACCGTGGCAAATCACAGCAGTGATCATTGCAGCCGAAGAGCAGCCCATATATTAAGGCCTCATGATCAATAGAGACCAAGGGTATTTCAAATAGAGTGATGATAACTCTTGCCTGTGTCGTCAAACGGATAGAGATAGTCTTGAGAAGTTATCCAATTTTAAATAGTTTCCTGTTCGGTGCTTTCGGCTTTTTAGTTGTGTCCTTCTAGAACTCGGCGTACTCCACAACTACTTTTCGGAAGCTTGTTAGATTCCTAACACTCCTGAAACTTGTACGCTAGTGTGTCCACTGGTAAAAACTATTACAGAGCATACTATGGTGCGTCTATACAGAGTCTCAGTTATAAATAGCCAATCATCTGCTGATACGCAACGGACTAGATAGGAATTGGGGTACCATTTTCAAAAGAGTGTCAGCTCTTAAAACTTCTATACCAATAGCTTTCAGAAGTATTATGATAGACTTGTTGTAGCTCGTTATTAAGTAGACAGCAGCTTGAACGCTGTTTGCCTCAATTTCTATTTTACCAACATAGAGACTACTAAGCGACCCGAGAGGAAGCGCGACGAAGCCTGGAACGAAGTTGATGTAGCCGAGGACGGTTACGTCTACTCCCTTCGCTGCGAGCAATCAATCCATTCACTTTGGTACACTCATGTCGACCGTTTCAAGCATCACCGGCGGGAAACTTGCGCGAAACGACCTCGTCAGCAGGTAGTCACGTCGTATTTCCCCCCAGAAATCAGTGTTGCGACTCAGACCGCTTTTAACTAGATTTTTGCTCTGTGGTTCTACTCTACGGGTATGGCTTTTTACAAAGCTCAACACGACTTGTGTGCCGCTGTGTTTAGCGTTCTGCACCCTACAGTCGCTATTCCTAGCCAGCACCTACTGCGAGGACGACTTCTTGATGAATGCTACGATGAGTCGTTGACTCGAATTCGCTCTGCACTGGCTAGACGCGTTTGTTCTCTAGTGACAGACGCCTGGGCCGATATTAACGGATTTGCTGTTATCAATTATCTCGCTATCCTCGGGTCAGACACATTTTTTTCTGAAAACCGTGTACACCGAAAGTGGGAGCCATGATTCCGCCTTTTTTGCAAATGATATCGACCGGGTGATCAAAAAGTACGACTTCATCGACTTCGTCGCAGTTGTAGCTGACAACACTTCAGCCAATCAAAGTGCCTGGGCTATTCTTCAAGAAATGTATCCAAAAATGGTTTTCCATGGGTGTGCCGCCCACACAGTTAATTTGCTTGTGAAGGACGTCGTACCTTCAACGGAATGGCTTTAAAGTTAGCGGGCGGCTGCAAGGACGTTGCGATGCTCTTTAAGAAGAACCGCAAGTTGTGGTTCAAGCTAAAGAATCTCCAGAAACAATCGACTACTGAAGACGGAAAAGCTCTGCCAACCCTCGCCCTGCCTTGTGATATGAGATGGGGCTCCACGTTGGACTGTCTGCGCAGTGAGCTAAAGTCCGAAAAACCGCTGTTGCAGCTGGTCTCTGAGCGAAGCTTTTTGACAGCTTCGACAAAATCCAAAAGGGCTGCACGGCGCAAGGTATTTTGTTTCATTACCTGCAAGAACTTGATTTTTCAATTGGAGAAAGCTATTCAGCTACTCGAGCCGTACTAGCAGAGATTCGAAAAGAACAGAGCTGCACCGTCGGAGGTGTACGCCGTATTTCTGGCACTCCCGGACGAAATTGCTAATTTGCCTTTGACGATAAGTGATAAAAAACAGTTCGCGAAAAAATTACGTCACGGTTCGACTTTTTTTTATATGGTGACGCTCACGGTGTGGCCTATCTCTTGGATCCTCGCTACGCTGGTCATGGAATTTATGCTACTACCTTAAGTAAGATAGAGCAGTTTGTAACGGCATGGCGATGACAAGGCGAGTGAAGTGGCGATCGAGCTTGCTCGGTTTCAAGCCCTAATTGCTTCTATGAAGGGTTCGCACAAAATGGGCCTACTAAAGAAAAAGAAGATTGCGATCCCTGATTTTTGGAGTGGCCTAATCAGTCTACCGCTTCTCCAATACGTGGCTGGTGTCGTGTTCAACGTGGTGTGCTCCAGTGTGGCG
This sequence comes from Phytophthora infestans T30-4, assembly GCF_000142945.1. Lineage (NCBI taxonomy): Eukaryota > Oomycota > Peronosporomycetes > Peronosporales > Peronosporaceae > Phytophthora > Phytophthora infestans. Next base: position 2,069,383 of record NW_003303743.1, read on the forward strand.
GCCTAAAAGAATTTTTTGACTCACAAGTTCATCCACTCTACGCTTCGGAACCGGCTTACACCTGGACGAGTCGAAAACCTCGTTCACGTTTTTTTCAACTCGAAGAACTGTTCTGACAACGAGTTGGAGATCCTCAATAAACTGATTCCGTTGGAAGAGGAGGAGGAAGCTACAGACGCCAACTAAGACGGTGAGTTCATTTACTACTAGGTTGGTATAGGTAGAGATGGCGACAGAAGTAGTAGTTGGAACTGTAGCTAAACATTCAGCATGGTGGTAATGCAGAAAGCTCAACGAAATATCTTGTGGTTTATTCCATATCCCAGGGGCGTCTGGGTGTCACGTGGAATATACCATATTTATACCCGTCCCAGCCACTGCAAACCGTGGGTGCGGGGCGACGCCGGCGACGGCGACACGTGCGACAGGGTGTCGGTGACGACAAGAGAGACGGCAGCCAGGGCAAGGGTACCAAGGACGGAAGGAGGGAAGAGGGCATCTGTAACGGGCGGAGCCTGCTGTGGTGAATTGCCCGACAGGGAGGGCGGCAGGCCGCCCGTTGGGTGCGTCCTGCAGTTGGCGCTCCGAAAGGCGGACCCCGGCTATACCGTCGATCCATCTGCCACCACGAGCGAGGATGTCACCGCCAGATCCCGTGCAGACCCCGCAAGAGCTATTGCCCCACCCGGCAAGCCGGGAAGAATGCTGCCGGCTGGGCGACGCACCAAGACTGTTATCGACCACTCTTCAATTACATAAGTAGGTAGATTCTTTTACTAAAGTAGGTAGAAAGACACGCGATTAGCGCGCGCTGAATTATCGCTTTCTGATTGGCTAATAATGAAAACATTAAATCAGGCAGGCGTCGACCTGCGTATGAGTGGCTCTCGAAGGTTTAGGGCTCCCACCCTGTTTCTAAAAAAGTAGCGTCTATTTACTAACAGCTAAGTCTATCGTGCTTACGAGCTTCCTCATCGCTACGTGTACGCTAGTGACGGTAGAAACATAGCCCATTGCAAAGTCCAGATGCCTGTCCCAGCGGCTGGTCGGGTCGATGCAGAGCTCGATGCTGACAGTATTTGCGTGTAGCTAGAGGCTTTATATAATGAAAATATGTCCGACTAATTGACGCAAATTGTTAACGTCTCTTTAATGTCAGGGACAATAATAATAATTCGGAATGCACCACCTCATGGAAGCGGTTAGAAGTTACAAATGTAGCTACTGCATCTTTCTGCACAGAGGCTATTGATGGCCTGTATCATTTTAGCGCTTTCTAGAAATTGCTACGGTATTAATACTTAGTAGTCCAAATTTTAAAAGCGCTTTTGGAGTCGTTTTTACTGAAATAATGGATAAAATGAAAATATGCGTGTAATGCACCGGCATCTTATGGATAGTATTTGTAAGGGGATACACATATTTTTTCCGTGCCCCTCGGACCTGATACGTTCGATGTAGAGCCTACCCCTTCACGTTTCGATCGACCAAGACTGACATATAACCTGGAAATGAATGGCTATCGAAATATATCAATGTATAATTGGTCAATAATACTGATACAAAATTTAGGAGAGGTCGAAGAAGTGATGATATTCTTCCAAACCCGGAGCGCGTCGATAAATTGCGGTTTTTATCTACCTGGGCGCGTCCAGATATCGCCAATGCCGTACGAACGCTCGGTGGCCGCGCTGGTAAAGTAAAACTTTGCAAGCACAAAACACGTGTTGCAGTATCTTCGTGGCACTCGGCCTTTCAGACTGGTGTATCGTAAAACCAAGGCAGAACCACAGCAGCGCTTACAGCTGCTGGTGTATAGTGATGTAGATCACGCGAGCTGCCCTGGCTCTAAGTAGGCTACTTGATTTCATTAAATGGTTTCAGCTTTATATTTCAGAGCAGGACGCAGTAAAACGTCACCGGTGATGCGTGCAAGTCTGAACTGGTGGCAGCTAGCACAGGCATGAAGCTTCAAAGAGATCGATTAAACCGTTGGCTCCCGAGCTGCGTAGTGATAATCAGAGCACAATCAAGGTATGCAAGCATATTGATAATTGTGATAGTGTTAAGCGACTCACGAAAACGAATATGCTGAGCCAGTAGAGCAACAAGATCTGACACTTAACTACGTTCCTACAGCAAAAAAAACGCCGATATATTCACCAAGGCGCTGGGCCCTCAGTGCCTTGTGATACTAAGGGATCTTTGTGGGATCGAGGATGTGGTTGATGCGCTGATGATGCATGCCTGTCATTGTGACTTAGATACTTCGCAGACCAGTGAGTATGAGCTCAGGGGGAGTATGCCACGCATTTTCTGTTCTGGTTCTAGCTCAGCTAGGAATAAATCTACCATATCTACAGATGGATGGTAGGTAAGAAGAGAGTTTCTGCATGATGTTTTCCTCCTTGTGCTCGGCACGTGTGGGTACTTCATTAATTAGTTATGGCTTTACTTGGTGCCACACTAGCTCCTTCAGCGTCTATTTGTTGTCACACTGACTCGTAGCGCAGAAGCTTCTTATATGCAGTGTAAACGAGTGTCTAGCAAATAGTGTTGACTTTTCACCTACCATAAAACTTCATCCTTCGATTAGAGCGAATGCGGACGCTTGCTACGTTGACATTACCCATCATTTTTCTTAATGCGTGCCTAAAATTTGGCCTAATGCACCAAAGTGTTTCCAGCTCGTAGGAATCATGCAAAGCTGTGTGTGCACTGCACGAATTGGATTAAAGCACTTCGTGCAGATTGTTTGTGAAGTTCTGCAAATAGAAATAATTTTCGTGTTACATAATTTGCAGCAAAAATTGCTAATAAAAAAAGAGTCGCGCGGCATGAATGGGACTGTCTCAAAATCAACACAATCGAAAAATAAGACGCTCGCAAATCAAATGCAAATCCTGCGCATTTTTTGAGACGTAAAAGTCGTCTCAATAATTTGCGTCCGGGAAAATGTGGACCACACGCTAGAAGGCGGAGCCAACCAGCCACAGCAACACTCAGTTTCCTTTTCAGCCCAACGTTTCCATGGCAAAACAGTCGAGTGGCCACGGCAAAGGCACAATCCACAATAAACACACCCCTGCAGAGACCACCAAACCCAGCACCAGCACCAGCACCAGCCAGCGCGACCATCCCCTTATATCGAACGGCCAATGATGGACTTCCTAAAATGTCCTATACACTGTACCAAGCACAGATATAGGTACGGTATAATAAACATGTTGGTTCGAATAAAGGTTCGTCTTGGTCCTACGATGGCCAGCAAAAAATATAAGTTTTGGTGTAGTCACTCAATAATCGTCTTCGTAACAACTCACTTGGAAGAACTTGCAACAAGCCCTACCGCCGTCTCGCAGTCAAGCTAAGTACGCTAATATCCGTCGACATGCAGCACCAGTCACTGTGGCGTCGAACTCTACGGAAGCGACTAAACTGTTTGCTGCGCATTCGTATGGTGGATCGTGTACACAACTACCTTACGACCTCATGATTGATTTTAAACGCGTGTTGTGCATAGACATATACGTACAAGTCGCGGTGCGAGAAGTCGTTTACCAACACGGTATCTCTGGACCCAGACACGTACGACTTGTTGCTACAGGCATTTAGTCGGCTCTACATCGTGCAATCGGGACCATATGGCCGGCCACGTCGATTTGCTTCAAAGAATAATGCTCTGGCCTGTGTGCTTCATCTGTATACTGCTGCCGTGACACTCGAAACGTTGTATGAGCTCTTCAAGGTTCCTCATTCCACAATGAGCAGAACCACTTACAAGGCTAAGCTATCGCTAATGCCAGCGCTCCAAGCGATACCAGAAGCCGCGGTGAGATGGCCATCGTTTGGTTTAGAGAGTGATTGGGCGGATAAAGTTTCACGGAAAGAAGGCCTTATTAAGGGGTGCTTCTGCGTTGCCGATGGAGGAACTATGTAGTACTGGCTCCGACTAATAGCGACTTGCAGAACGCAAACTATAATGATAAGAAAAAGTGGTTTTGTGCTACATTATAGATATAATAACTTATGTTTTGTTTCGTAGGCTGGCTGCACATTGTTAACGGGACTGGTGTTTTGTGTTATGGCTTCGATGGTAGGGTAAACATAGTATTCCAGGATCCTAGAATGATGGCGGAATGAGCACCAACTTCAAGGTGTGACTGACCCCAAACTAACAATGGTTGGTGGTTGCTGTGCAATGAATTCCGCCTTTTCTGTCAGCGAATCTGCAGAATGAGAACTATCACCCCTCCCAAGGATGGCGATCTAGAGCGTGACAGTCCTGAGTGCAAAGCAGGATTGCATGGAATGAGCGCTTCCATTACATCGATAAGACAAGCGGCTGAATGAGGCATGAGCTGTGCATCTAAGCGCTACCGACGTTTGCTTTTGCCACTTCCGTATAGCCCAGCCGATCGTTCCAGACTTGTATGGGATATCTATCACCTTTACAATTTACGCGTGCGTACCACTGGTATTAGCCAGACTCGAACTGTGCTTGCAAGATAAAAGCATTAAGAGAAATATTTTTTGTAGCTGCATTTTATCCTTTGAATAAAATCGTCTTTTATTTACACAGTGCGTTCATTAAGATTTGTTAGGCTTGAATTATTCACCGATCTATTACCGTCCAGGTCATGTATAACTCTCTAGTCGGCCGTCTCTTCACTTTGTGTTACGTTAATCGTTTGGCTTCCCAGGCCCACGGGGCTGTGAATATTGCTTACGAGGCGAGCCATGAGTATCATCATCATTTGTTGGTTTGCTGATGCGCGATCATCTCGCTGGCACTAATATCTCTCTCGTTCTTGCATATTTTGAGCCTCGCGAGCTTCATGGCGTTCCTCCATTGCCATAAACGTGGCTACGCCATTATTCATCCGGCTCGTTGCGCTTTCTTCCGCTCTAATACTGCTTTCGGCATTGTCGGATATTTGGTCTTTCTTAAAATACGACGACGCGCAGTTTGTCTTAGAGACACAGTGTCAGCTGACGATGCCCGTCTTTTTCCAAGTGTTTTTGAAAGCTCTGCCAACTCCGAAGGCTCGGGTCCAGCTCGCGCCGTCGCCTGCAACGGAGCTGACGTAGCTGATTGTGTCACTTCTGATTGAGGTGATTGCATCATAGCCGACGGAATGAAGCTCGCCGAACCTAAGGTTGCAACAGTAGTGGATACATTCTTGGCTGTAGACGGCGAATTTGTAGAGTCGACCAGCTGTAGCTCGTCTTGGTGATCAAGTCGTAGAGTTATAGATAGACCCCCGTCATATGTGGCCTCTATGTCGTCGTGAATATCTACAACAGAAGCCGAAGCCTTAATCGCGTATTGAAGACGTTTGGCTCGCTGCACCTTTGCAGGACATACACCATTACCTGTATCGTTGATTTAGAGTTTTAACAGTTAAATGCTAAGAGTATAGTAAATGGGTGGTACAAGAACGAAATACTCGTACCCGTCGGCTTTGGAACACGGACAAGTTTTTGATGCTTTCGCCTTAAGCTTTTGCCGTCTCTTTTATTCCATTCAGCAAGGTTTGTTACTGTAAGAAATCGAAGCCATGTTCTGCCACTGCTCAGCAGCAAGAGGAAGAATATCCCCAACTTTGTCGAGTAGACCCGTAAACATATAGGTGGATTAGCCTAGCACCCATTAGCGAAACTAAATAAATGTACCTACGCATCACTTCGGATGTGGTGAAATGTTACCCCTTAGTCTTGCCCTTTGCCATTGCGGATGATGCAGTGGGCCGGTTCACACTGCCCGGATCCGGCAAAGCTTGAGTTCGTTATGTTCGCACTATGCCGGAAATCAACAGAAAAGGTGCAATATATACCACCTGCTAGTGTATAGTTTGGGGACAGCTGGTATGCATATGCTTGAGTTTGTATACCCCGGAATAGCTGTGCACCAAGTATACACCGGAGCCGGGCAGTGTGAACCAGGAAAAGGTTCTGGTTGCTCACCAGACCGTTGTGCAGGGAGAACAATCAATTTTCTACGTCTTCGACGCTTTCGATAGCCCCAGTGTTGGTGGAGACGCTCATCTCTATGAAGTCAACATGGCCTGCGGAACATGCACGCGTTGTACTGTTTCAGAGCAGTTGCGAATTCCTTGTCGTCATATGCAGGCAGTAGCTTATTGGAGATCCAAGCAGAAGAACAGTAAACTTCCAACCTATGACATCAAACGATACTTCCACCATGCGTACACAGTTTCAAAATATTGGGAGGCGTTGGAAAAAATTACGATCCGGCTTCCTCTTTATGATGATCTCGAGCAGACAGACCAAATCAAACCTCCACCCCTGCATCGCCAAGCTGGGCGCTCGTTCAAGCGATCGAAAGAATCCGCAGACTTCACAGCAGGACTAAAAGAACACAGAACCGTGGTGAATGTGCAGGTTCTTTTATCCCGACTATGCGTGCACATTCAAATGAAGAGCTTCCTTCCGATGCTGACTGCCATGGCGAGAGTAAGGCAATAGCAGCGTTATTCAGCGCGCAGGTGAAGGAGCTATCGCGATCAAACGAGAACCGTACACATGCAGCCGTTGCAACAAGACTGGCCACAACGTTCGAAGATGCACGACACCGCTAGCAGAATTAACAGAATATCTTCCTACTGCTTCAACAGTGAGATAATATTCTTATAATGCATTAGGAATTATCTTCTATCTTCAGCTTAGTTTCTGCTCTCTTTCTCGTACTCAGCACGTTTCCCGCAGGCAGTAAAAGGACATTCACCAACGACGTACATGCCTGGTACAGCTCTGACACTCACTTCTGTAAATAATAAAAAAGATTGAGGATGAACGAGCTCACGTCATCAAAACATTTTTCCTATATAATACTGACCTTTATTACACGACCCGTGTGACCTTCGAGAACAGCCCAATAGCTTCATCATGAGCACATCTCTGGGGTAGGGACCAAAGAATTTGTGTTCAGTATTTTTAGATGATCGAGAAGAGTATATTATAGTGCGCAGAAATATACAGAGAGGTCAGTGATAGGTTATTGAGACAAATTTATAGCGAAATTGATGGAATATCTTCGTGAGTTTACAGCTCAATTGGGGTAAGTTCACCATGACTATGCTCGTCTCGACTACGTAGCCAACACTTATATCGTTTCCATACACAGTACTTTCATAACAATGAAACAAGCGTCAGCATTGATAATGTCAGCAATATGCACTAAATAGACACATACCTGCGCTCCTGCATTGACCGAGCTGCAGATAGTAAGCGCGTCGTGATCTGATAAACGCCTGTTACCACAAAAGCAATCGACGTCGTCAGAACATGCAAACAAAAAAAAATTGTCTACGCGTGGCAACCTCCAAGATCTCACTGCTATCTCCCCAGCAAAAGCTACCGTTGTGTGTCTTATCGAACGAGTCGGGACGCGCTTGTGGTGGCATGGCGGCCGTGGTGGAGACATGCATCGACGTTTGCTAGATGCTTAGCTTTACGGTTATGCAAAATGAAAAGTGAGTTATTTATTTTAGACCAATCACAGCGTCTGTATCTGCTTCTGATAAATTGATCGTTCGTTGTATCATCCTCTTGATAGCTATCCCTTATCATAGATTGGTACATGTATGACTTTGGTTCACAGATGGTACGTCACATGGGAGAGATTTGGTTCTAAGCCATAGGCGATTTTTGGTAGTCCCTCAATGAAAGACTACATTTTAAAAAGGAGACATTTATTGCCCTTGAAAAAGAACCAAAATTCGTTCAGCCCAATTTTTGTCCTTTGAAAAACGGCCAAAATTTGTTTAAGTACGACGAAGCCAATAATTGAACGGGCATCTGTACCGTTTCTTCATTTCACTGCACTCAACTGAATCGCCTTCTCGACAAACCGCAGCCAAGTCCAAAGATGGCAAGTTGATATTATATATCAGTGGCTTTTCGTCCGTAGCCTACTGCTACCGCTATCATTTGTCGCCGGCGTGTGTGTCTGACGAGATGCTGGTGCTCTTCCTGCTGTCAGCACTATTATTCTTAGTGTGTGCTACTGAAGCTTCGCCTTACATGATGGAGACGACAGCGATCTACAGGGACGAAACCTGCAACGGATCCGCTGTCAACGTACTGTGGACAACGACAACTGTACTGCCGTTGCCTGCTCGCCTAAAATATTCGGGGATAGCACCAACTACTACGAGACTACCATTTGCTACTCGACGGACAGATTATCGTACAGCCCGATGGAAGACCTTTTCCTCGGCCAAACGTTCCTCGAAGGCCAAGCGTACGGCGACAATAATTGTACGGACGAAGCGTACAAATACCGTCAAGGGCTACTTGTTGGGGAGTGTGAGCCGTTCACGACGAAAGACAACTACATGTATAGCGTCAGTGCCACGCTCGCAAGCAATGGATCAGTGGTCATGTCTATATACAACAACACAGCGTGCACCGATCTACCGATAACAACCTACGCGCTGAGAAGCGATACCTTGGCTAGCCATCTCTGCTACAATGATACCGGGTTGGCTCAATACTTCGTTAGATACTACGTTCACCAGGCAATAGTATAAAGACACGTTCTGGAGCTTCTAGTAATTACGCGGCGATCGTTGGAGGGGTCGTGGCTGGATTTGCGGTGATGTTGGCGGTCGCAGCGGTAGTAAGCAAAGAGCGAAGCAGCAGCAGCAGGTGGAGTGATGTTGAAGGCTCTGATCTCTGGACCGCAGACGTATACTGAATCAAGTGCAACTCGGCGCGTTAATTAGTCTTCCTCACGTCGTCAGCTCCATTGGTGCGGCGTGGGACTCACTCGTGGATCTTGGCTCCATCATGGACCAAGGAGCTCTAAAAACAATGCTGGCGAAAACGCCGGCTTGGATGTTTCACTTTCGCTCCAGCCGCCGGGTCGATACAGGCCCAGTCAGTGCACATTTTCTCGGACCTGTACTGTTCCTCCCACGGCACGACGTCGTTGATCTGCAGCACTTTCGGTAGTTGGTAGTCGGATTCCTGCAGCTCGACGACAACAGATCGGGGTTTCTAGCGCGGCGAACGAATTTGGTGATGTTGGATTACTTGCAAGTGGACGTCTACCTTGAATCCGACTGTAAGGATTCATACGGTCAAGACGCTCTGCTCGCATCGGGGCACTCTGGTGACGGGAGTTCTGTCACGGCATAGCTCTTTTCGAGCGGGTCGACTAACCTTCAGTACTTCGTGGACTCGGCCTGCTCGATCACAAACCCCATTTATATACTTCGAAGTATCAGCAAAAAGGTCATGACTTAGTCCTGACCTTGTGACCTGGTATCCGCTGATAAGCGGCACGAATCGGATGTTATCTTGAAGATATCACGATTAGGTCCTGACCAAATATAAGCAATTATATTGGTCATAAAGCAAGCCAAATATTGTAAACGTCAATTTCCAGCTTGTTGCAGCACGCAAGACTCACAAGACGACGGGGGTGCCGGCTTTTCCGTCTATGCAAGGTGTTAGCAAGGAGACGGAGACGGACTTCGCGACGTACAAGGCCATGATGTCGGAGGTGACACTAATGCCTGCTATTGAAGAGACGGGGCTGGTTGAGAATTCTACGAAGCTCACGGACTGAGACGTCGTTGGTCGAAAGCATCCGAGAAGTGGTCAAAAGTGGATAACGACGGTGAGAGTAGCGTCTACATAGAATGCGTGAGATGACGTCTCCTCTGTACATTGTAGAGACGCAGGAGCTGGCCAAAGCGTCGTGCCGACTTCCGACTACAGAGACATAGAGCCCAAGCCGGACGACTTGGCCGTTGAAGACGGAGCTCGAGTTACCACTTGCGATCGTGACCAAAGGTCCTACCGACACAACTACAAGACCATGATACAAAACAGCAGCTAGCTCGACCACGCGTAGGTAAGAAGCAATGTATCATGCACTAGTTGTAATGATTTTTTTTTACTTTTTGCCAATTAGCTATAAATGCTTATTTTGTTTTCTTTTTGCTTAGATACTTCGAGAAAGCGTCGGTGCTCCTTCTTCCGCGCTCAATTTCGGCGCGGTCCAGCGCGGATTCGATTGAAAGACCTCCACCAACCAGTGTTTGTACGTGTTTAATCACACAAAGACGTTTTGAGAAAAACTTCGCCTCCCTTGGCGATTGACGCCATTTTGTACCGTACGTACTTTCGAGATACTCAATAGATGGTTTGTTTGCGATTCCTTCGTGCCATTCAGCCCACAGTTTATTCACTGTTGAGATCCCTCTGCTCATAGAATATTTTGGTGATGCGCCAAAGGTTGATGTTAGATGAGCGTCACTAACTGTACTACTCGTTGGTTGACTTTGAGCAGGCTCGTGATGTTCATTATCAGTGCTATCAGCTCTGGCGGGGGCAGCCACAGGTGACAGGCGAAACATCATGTTTCCTTGAAGCATGGACGTAAAACTCTCTCGAATTTCTTTGAGCAGCTGTAGCACCTCGGTGTGCTGAGAGGCTAACTTATTCATTGTTTCTGAATGTTGTGTACTTATGTGCTCCGACAATAGAGGCATTGCAACCTGAAGATTTTTTTCCACAGGACTTTTGGCACTAGCTGCGCCAGCCAAAGCCTGAGTTCTATATTTCTGGAAAAAGATTCTCCAAATATAATATGGTCACGAATGCGAACAGGGAGATGGTCAAAAAGCACAGCTCGAAGGTGTTGGAGCAGATCTAGGAATCCTCGATCAGCCAAATTGTGATCCCAATTGCCATCTAAAATTTGTTTTTGACAATTTTCGATGTCAGGAAAAACTAGACGCTGTAAATCCAAGGGTGGTTCAACTGTTGCTCTCTCCAGAAAGTATAAACGCGAACGCGCTGGATGTCCTGATAGAGCACGCATGGCCTCGCGGGCAAGAGGGGTAGAATACACAGCCTCGCATGTGTCCATACCCCATCTACCATGTCGCCGGGTTTGGATAATATCCACATCGGCTGCTTCCAGCTGACGTACGCCCTGCTGGCGATTTATATGTGTCTTTTTGTTGAATGTGAGACTGAGGTGCTGGAACACAGCTTCGTAACTCTTTTTATGGGTGTTGTACGTAATAGATTGGGTTTTCTGTCAACCGCGTAAAAACTTAATATCCTACCAGTCTTTCGCCTGCCTAAACGATGGGAATGGCTCCTGCTTCACGTGGAATAGCTCAAATAGGTACAAGGCGACGCTGCCAACTGGACAAACGTGCACATCTTTGTTGCGCATATACCCGACATGCTGCAGTTTGCCAAATGTGTTGGTCTCTCCATGCTGAATCAGCAAAACAAGAGCAATGCAGGGCTGAAAGCCTTCATGATCTAGTCTCTGCGAGAACATGTCAGCTAGCTCCAAATAGCGGACATTCTCACTACGCAACAGACCAAAATGTGAAAGAAGAAAGGCAGTACGCCCTCGTAAATCATCCAGCGAAAGAAAAGTATCACAAAGTTGCTGGAATTGTTCGGCGGAGGAATAGCCGTCCAGTAAGGATCCTATTCCTCTATCTTCGTAATTCGTTTTTCGTGTCTTTGTCGATTGAGCTTGAACATTTTTTATTAGCTGCTTTACCGAGGTGGTTCTTGGATGCAGGTTTGAACTTGTGCGCAGCGTAACTTGCGGATTGTAAAGATCGATAATAGCGTTTACGTATCCACAAACAGTGGACCCTCCGATGGTTTTATCCTTGTCTTTCTTCGACTTCCGACCTATCACACTACTAGAGAGAAAAAGATGCAGTTTTCCCCCAGTCACCGTGTTATGATCACGAAAATTGCGATCGGCACACCACTGCATAAACTCGTTTTGATATCTATCGTACTTTCGCTTCGTATTGACCGGCCGCGAGCTCAACGTTGTCTGTATTGTCGCTCTCTCGCTTTCTTCGATCTCAAACTGCACAGTGCAATCATGTTCTGATTGAGCTGGTGTCAATGCTGCTGCAGCGACAGCACACGAGCGAATCGACATCCCCGAACTCCGGGCCATTTTTGTCTATGATCTGGGGCTGAGCTGGTGTTTCTCAAATTGATGGTAAAAATGGATATTTAAATTAGGTCTAAAAATTGACAGTGACTCGGGTCAGGGCCCATACAACCGACTGGCTGATACTCATTAAGTATCAAAAGATCTCCTCACAAATCACACGTGCTACAGCGGTAGTCAAGCTCGGGCGGATCAACGACGAACGGGGTCGTACATCATCGCACACTTCGTTGATGTTAGTGTCGGTCTCATTGCAGGCATTGCAGTCGGGTGTATTGCTCTCTTGTTATTTGTGATGGAGTGTTGCTGTTGACGACGCCGGGACAGGAACACACATTACGTGGAGATGGGTCGGTAGCGTTGATAAGTGGCCTTTTATTTGATTTTTTATGTGTTTTTTTTATCTAAAGAAGCCTTAGAAGATGCGATTCTAACATGTATGCACACATTAAAAGTAAATCGGGTTGTTAACTGAGTGAGATTTTCGAGAAACTGACCAAGCTCGATGGTGGAGTTTGTGTATCCTTGGACCCAAACCAGAGACCAACTGCAGCGGAGGCGCTTTACCAACAGCAGAGAATCTTGGTCAACGAGCTGTCTTAAGCAACTATGGACCATTTCAGCGTAAAGTAAACTTTTAAAAAGGTTTCCATGAAGATGAAGTAGTTTCAAAAGTTGAAGTAAGTTCACTTCTCGTTTTGAGCAATTGGTTGGCTCTTGGTGACCTCGCATATTCGGGTGCAGATATGTCTGTATTGATAAGTTCATCGTCTGGCACTGGGCGCCTTCCAAAACCCACATAAAAGTTTTGATCACCCCCCGTTTTTACGCAAGTTTAATTCTGCGGGTAGGTTTTGTTTTCGTCAAGTAAACAGAAACTCGAACTCCAAAACCACTTTCAAAAGTTTAATGCGTTCAATATGAAACGCACCTATGGTGCGCATAGCTTACATTTATATATACTTTAATACGTGGGACATGCAGTAACTGGACAATTTTCTAAATATTTTGTCTAGATGTAAAGATGTGAAGGCGCGAAAGATCGCGTAACTTCAGTGACGTTCATCTGAGACTCTACCGAAGCCCCATTTCATCGAGCGAGCGGAGAGATTATGGCGGGGGACGCTGAGTGACTGCTGCTGGTGGCAGCTGTAAGCACGAGAATACGTCTGTCACGGGCGATTCGTGATCTCCGTCGGCGCCTCCATCTGGAGTACCTGCGTGCTGAGCGCCAAAGACTTCTTCGGGTCCGTCACTATTTGACGGCCGGGTGTCTAATGATACCTATTTGGTCGTCTTGGATGAGCTTGTGGCTGCATGGAAATGACCTGAATATGAGAAACATGACAAGTCTTAGTCGGTACGTCTGATTCCAGAAGAAACGATTTCTTGCGCTAATCGCTATCACTCCGCTGTTTTTGTTTTGTTGTGCTTAACTATTCGCCACAGACAACCTTTCAAGTTCTTATTGGATAGGTTTTCCTTGTTCTACATTATCCCGAAACACTACCCAAAGGGGGGGCGTCCACGGAAATTGCAGGAGCTCCATCAAGTCCTTGGCTTGCTGCTTGCGTTCTGCGTGGGGTCCATGCAGAATAATGCTCTCTGTATGAATTTTGGGCTTCCTCCCTCAACGCTTAGTCGTATTATCAAGGATGCTGAGAGAGCGCTGGCTCGGGCTCTCGTCGGATTCTCGCCAGCTCGTATATCGTGGCCTTCTCTTGCTCGTCAAAGAGCATGTGCCGAGATGGTGCTCAGCGCCAACCTTTGCTGCAGTACTGCTGGGGCTTCATCGATGGCAAGAATTTCCGTGTGGGTATCTAAATAATCGAATGTTTAAGTTAAGTCTGTTAATACTTTATCTCTGCGCTGTCATATTCTAGGTTTTGCAGCCGTCCAACCCTGACGTTCAAAACGCGCACTACAACGGGTGGCTACACGGGGTCTTCGTGACAGGGACGCTCTGCTTTTCCGCGGACGGGCTCATTGTATGGGCGAAACACAACAACCCGGGGAGCTGGAACGACGGCGATATGAGCCTCGCGTTTCAGGAGTGCCTTGCTGACCCCCACTTCTGTCCCGACCCCCGCTATGGAGTCGTAGCGGACAGTGCTTTCCCTTGTGGAGGAAGAATGACAGGGAAAATCATTACTCCCTTAAAGGAAGGGGATCTCCAGAAGCTGCTACCATCCGTTCGTCCTGTCGCGAGAAAGTTGTCACGCGCTATAACGTTTGTACGGCAGGCGGCGGAGTGGGGTATGGGCTCCGTCGCCAAAGTGTACCATCGACTGTATTTACCTCCTTCTTCTGGAAAGGTAGAGCGCGCCGTTCGTCTAGACAATTTGTTCAGATTATCTAACTACAGAGTTCGCACCGTCGGTATCAGTCAGATTCGTACTACACACGTCCACGGTCGAGAAGATTATCAATAACGTGTGTGAAACATGCATCGCTCGTTCGCTCATTATACGTCACAATATTTTGCACTATGCAGCTCAACACTAATGATATCATGGCCGAATGACTTCATGATAGCAGTTGCACCACTGCGTATACTTACTTGTTGATAAGCTTTGCGAGCATCATCATCATTTCGGAATGTCGCTCTCGGGCCTCAGAGCGTTCGAGCTCCATTCGCGCCTCGAATTGGCGACGGTTTTCCTCCTTCTCGGCCTTCCACTTCTCTTCTCGTGCAAGTCGATCGGCTCTCTCTTCTCGAAGGCGATCACTCTCATCCTGCCTCGCGCGTTCTCTTTCTTCCTTTTCCCTCTTTTCGACAGCGTCTCTTTGAGCTTTCTCTTCATGGCGCCGTAGCTCTGCTGTTTCGGCTTTTCGGTCGCTCTCTGCACGGTAAAATATCAAAAGGCGCGTCATGTCGTTGGTATCGGATCCGTGTGCCTCCTCTAACCCGGTAATCTGCTTTCCAAGGTTTTCGATACGCTTCGCGGTCTTTGTGCGTTTCGCTTGACTGAAGGTCTCGAATCTTAACTCGTTCACTCTGTTAGAGCGCTTACCCAGCTCTTCGATGTTGTCTCTCACAACTGTAAGATCTTGACCTCCGAGTCGATTGCTGACACTGGAGAGACGGGGGTTGCGAGCTTTCTCGCGAGCGTCGGCTACAGCACGCCCTGGGTCACGAAACAACACTGCTCCGTCCGGAGAAGTCATAGGTGGCGTGGTAGGCGTCGGCTTCGGCGGACGACCCGCACTTCTCTGTGAGACTTTTTCAGTGACCCCTTGAGGCCGAAATGTGGTGTTTGTGTCGGGATTCGGTGACAACTCTCCATAGCTAGTTCGACAGCATTAATCAACACCAGCGGCCGGGTTGTCTATACTCGTTTGAAAGTCACCGACGTTATCGCCATCCACATCGTTGGCGCAAGGTTCTTCTTCTCTGTCTTCTTCGTCCTCGTCCGAGTCGGAGAGGTCGAGAGCCGCAGCAAGGGAAGCATCAAACGTTCCGGAACTAGTTATAGCAATGCCAGAGTACTGTGCTTCCGGAGACTGAGATTGTTGGAACATTGGGCAAGCTGCGAGACAACATTCTTCTCTTTACTGGCTGGAGAGCTGCCGACAGGATCGCGTTCTTGCGAGACAGACGTGTGTCCCTCGCGGCACCCGTTAGCTACAGGCAAGTGAGGCAATGGGGCCCCGCCGCTAGACGCAGGTCGATTGATCTGGCTTTGATTCTCTTTCTCCTCGTCTTCTTCAGTCTCGACGCCGTCGAAGGATGTATGCGTCCCGGCTTTTTCTTCGATGGTCATCTGAATTTTTTTGGCCCACATAATTGCCTTGTGCGCAGGTTTCACCTCTCCGTTGCCCGATGGTTTTGGCTTGTTGTACAGATTTTTGAATTTTCGGCGTAGAGAATCCAAGTCTCTCTCAAGTGAACTCCTGCCTCGGCGGGAGTTATACCGGATCGTCAGACGCTCCCACTCGTTCCTCCCGGTAGGAACAATCTTCTCTGCAATTGCACACAGTAAAAGACGGAGTAATTCGCGTAGCCAGTTCTTCGACCTCTCTGGTCGAAAACACGATATCAGTAGTGATCAGACTCACAGCGATGGGAACTGTTTTTGCATACCGTCATAATCCGTGAGTTGTTGCTTCGGCTCTTGATAGAAGATCGGGGAATGAAGAGCAAATCCTTCGAGCCGCATAATTTAACCTCGCAAGAAAAAGACACGAAGATTTAACCTCGAGAAGTCAAACGTTCGAAAAAAAGTGGGCCGTATTCACATACGAATCTTTTCAACATTTACACTTTGTCTCGAAGTTGGAGTACCTCATGACATACGCAGCTGACTACAGATCGTGCAGGTGCTGGATATCTCTGTGCTGGCATCCGTCCCATCCGCAACGGCAAATAAACCACAACGCGTTCCCATACGCTACCGTGATTTCATCTCCTGGGAACACATCTCTGACGGTGGCGACCGCCACCGTCAAATGTCGACCCGTTTGAACCTCGTAGAAGCGAGCACAGGGATTTCAGGCGTGATTGGCCAGCCTGAAGAGACCACCCGCCTCTCTGGCGTCAATGCCGTAACGCTGTCCAGATTGAGCAGGTGTCTTCAGATGAAGCATGTAGCCGTTGTTTCGGTATCCATTTGCACACGGAGGTCCAAAAACCTCGATCTTGCCAAAATATTCCCCAATAATTGTGTCCTTTGGGATAGCGCGAGTAGCAACAAGACCGAGGCCACCTCGGAAAGAGCTTTTGCAAATGGCAATGCGTTTACTTTCTCTTAAGGCATTTCCACACATACCCGCGTAAGAGCAATTTCCACGGTAGCAAAAGCGATTGTACTTCGCATTTTGGCAGGTCAAAACATTGCAAAGCTCCCGGCAGTGACACATCCCACCTGCTGACACGGAGGCATATTTGAAGTAGGCTGGTGTGATGTGGCCGTGGAGACGCTCCACATGTTCAGGCCAAGTTGCTGGTTCCCAACGTTTTGGCCCTTTCGAATGACCTTTGGTCTCAATGACCTCAAACCCCGGCGAGCTACATGTCGAAGAAAGAGTCGAATCCGAGTCATGCCCTGAGTGGTGCCTCGTGGACCCCGGCACCACGTCGAACGCCGAAGAAGCTTGCGAGATAGAGAAGTAGGAGTCGGCGCTTTGGTTGAGCCTTCCGTTCTTCTTTGCTTTACGCGTCGGTTGAAGACGTAGTCTGGAAGGAGACGACGATGCCTGGCCTACGAAGGACTCCTCCGAGTCAGATCCGTGGAGCCTCAGGTCTAGTGTAGAAGCCACGGAAGAGGTGTCCGACCATGCCGACACGACGTCAGAAAGAGATGTGATAGCTCGATCCATCGGCACTATACGAGACGACCCAGACACGGCGTCAGGAGCATACTGGATAGAGTCTCCATCGGAAGTATCGGGCAGCGAAAACATCGTCGTCTGCATCGTACCAGTGGCGAACACACCCGGAACGTCCAGATCGTGCGGGCTCACGATGGGGTCGTTCCTCTTCGTAGGAGATGGTCTTAACCGCTTGGCGAGGCTCCTAAGTCCGCCAATACTGCCGGCGTCTCCAGGGGCGCGCTTACGTTTTCCACTTGCGCGTGTCATCACGAAGCTGGCGCCTGCATCGACGGCATGTAAGAACAAGACCCAGCAAAAGATTGTACCATAGCAATTTGAACGTGCACGCACAAAATCGATTTAACGGAGAGCAAACTTCGAGCTCTCTCTTCTCCAGCCTTCCAGGCAGATTCGAATATGAGAGGTAGTTTAGGCGCGGTTTTTGAGGTTCGACCCGCGCGCGCGAAGATGTCATGACGCTTGAAGATCCAAGTTAAACGGGGGGGGGGGTTGCAGCTTCAGGGGATATTGAAGCTCAGCAATACAGCTTAACATACACTTTGGGATGGGTTGCCGCTTGACCGCACACACTTAACGTCGAGTTTTTCTCGAAAAACATGAATAAATCGAATTGTTTGATCTGACCATTTTTTTGGTCAACCAAACAATTTCGGTTTAATCCGCCGTTTAATTGCACGTTTGATCTGACCTAGCCCTACGTATAAAACCTGTTTTATGTGGGTTTTGGAAGGCGCCCACTGGTGCACCATAGAAAAACAGCTTTATTGGGGGGCTCTTTAATTAATCGATATCGTTCCGTTCACGTCGGAAAAGGCAGGTTGAAGGTACATGTAACACACGAATTGTAATCATGTGTGAGCTACAGAATTTACAGTATTATTATAATACATGTGCTGCAGCAAGAAACGAAAACGAGAATGAACAGTACTGTACAACTGTAGATGAATCATGACACAGATACGTGTACACTGTGTGCAGCTTGGTGCCGTTGCTGAGAAGTACTGAGCTAATCATACTACATGTAGTACTTTTTAGGAAAAGTACCTACCACTTTAGTCTAATCTTCAGCTTGATGAAAAAAACATGAAGCGGTGATCTCTATTAATATTGATGCCCGTCAGGCAATTCGTGTACGACGAGAGATAATCGGAAGTCCCGACAACGCGAAGGTTGGTCTCGCTGAACACCGAATGCAAGTCTCTATATTTTCTGTGCACTCTCTTTTGGCGATCCGCCTTTTCTACAAAGTCCAGACAGTTTCAACTTGCCCGCGTCTGTGTCCAGTGAGCATCCGGCGATACATTCGTTGACCGTCTACCGGTAGGCACAAGCGTCTTGGGTTCACCTTCACGGACTTGCTGTTCGTACAGCTCCATTTCCAGATTTTAGCTCGCCTAGGAAGTCGATACGAAGTCGATCGGCAGAACGCACAACTCGTGATCTGCCGCGATGCAGTCGGTGAATATTTACTCCGATTACACGTGCACTTCAGCGCCGAGTTCCATGTCCATCACGGAGTCTACGAGTTGTACAGGCTCCAGCTGCACAATTACCTACATCGGTACCGAGTATTACTACACTGAGACAACTTGTCCATCTGACGCGAAGAGCTACGCAGCGAGCACTTACGGAAGCACAAAGTATCTTTTGGTGGAATTGTACTCGGATATCGACTGCTCCAGCTACACAGGAACCGCCGCGATCGTTGGGTCGGGGACATGCGAAGCCCTTGGCACCATGGGCCAAGGTATCATCACGAACGTCTACGCTAATGGCTCAGCGCAGTTCCAGTTCTACTTGGACACAACATGCACGTACGCCACCAGTTCCCCATACGTCATCAGCAAAGACCTGCTCACAAGTCACGCGTGTTTCCAAGGATACAAACTGTACTCTAACTCGGACGGATCAACGACCAGTGGGGCCAGTCAAACTGATGACTTGACTAGCGACACAGATGGAACCACGACAGGAAGTACCGGTAGTGACAGCTCCGGGTCAAATACCGGTCTCATCATCGGTATCGCTGCTGGTGCTGTCATTCTTCTGCTTATCATAGGCATTCTATGCTGGCGATGTCGTCGCAACAAGAGCCAACAGGGGGACGAATTGCGTGTCCAGAGTCCACTAGCTTTCGAAGAGGATGCGTCGTCGTCGACTCAGTTCCATCGAATGCCCATAACTCCACAGAAAACGGGCACAGCGTCTACGACCCTGGCCAGCTCGGACGGGGTTCTGCCTAGTAAACTCTGGGACGACGAAGCGATCATCGCTGCGCGGATCCCGAGAGAGAAAGTAGTAGTCGAACGCCTGATCAACCGAGGCGGCTTTGGAGAAGTGTATGTGGGGACATACAATGGCCATCAAGTGGCCGTTAAGATGCTGCTACCGGAGCGCAAGAAGAGCTTGACGCAAGTGAACGCCTTCTTGTCTGAAGTCAAGCTCATGAGTACGCTTGACCACGCGCATATTGTACAATTCGTCGGCGTTGCGTGGGATTCGCTCACGGATTTATGTGTTGTAACGGAGTATATGGTCATCGACTTGAAGGCGCTTCTGGCCAAGTTCGAAGAGCAACGAATGCCTGTTGGCTTCGATCATGATAAGGTCAAGGTGGCGCTGCACGTCGCTCACGCTTTGACGTACTTGCACTCGTGTGCGCCTCCCGTGATCCACCGCGATCTCAAGTCCAGCAACATTTTGTTGAATGAGGCGATGGACGCCAAAGTGACGGACTTTGGCATCTCTCGGGAACGTATTGATGCCACCATGACTGCAGGGGTCGGCACGTCTCTGTGGATGGCGCCCGAGGTGATGCTGGGCGAGCGATACGACGACAAGGCTGATTTGTTTTCCTTCGGTATTGTGCTGTCCGAGCTCGACCGACACGTCCTCCCGTACTCGTACGCGAAGAAGAACACGCAGTCGGGTCAACGTCTTACGGACACGGCCATTCTGCAAATGGTGGCGGCTGGCAAATTGCGCGTCCAGTTCTCCGACGCTGCGCCGCAGTCGATGGTACAATTGGGACTCGAATGTGTCTCCACCGACCCGAAAGAACGACCAACGGCGGCTGAAGCACTGTACCGCCTGCAAAAGATATTGGCACACGAAATGTAAGGCCAAATAGCTGTGTTAAATTGTGGTCGACTCGGCATCATCATCAAGTTAATTTGTTAATCCCATCACGGTGATAAATCTTCGAACCTAATTGGCACCTTTTCAATACATTTTGCTATATGTTTGTCGTGGCAAATCGATCTCGGGATGGATATTTGCACTTGCCCTGCACTTTAGAGCACTGCGGTCTTCACTATGCAACCCATGCGACGTTTTCCGCTTTCAGCGGATCACGTTTGACTCAAAGTTCGGGCTTGTGCTGCAAGCAGAATTGCTGTCCGTAGATTTTTGTCCATTCTCCAATTCCTGTCCGAACCGCTCGATTACTAGAAACTCTCACCAGGGGTCTTCAGTTCCGCGATGCAGTCGACGGAGGTCTATTCGGATTCGTCATGTGAGTCTCCAGTATCGGTGACCATCACCTCGAGCGTATCCTGTACGAGCTCGGACTGCAGGTCGGCCACTATCGCCGGTAGCACATTCTACACGGCTACAAGCTGTCCGTCGAATATTTACTCACACGCAGCAGATGTCTACGATGACACGGATTATTTGTTGGTCGACATGTACAGCGGGGTGGAATGCAACACATACATCGAATCGGTAGCGTATGTTGCCTCTGGAGAGTGCGAAGTCGCTGGCACCGACGACCAAAGTGTGATTGCCACTTTGAACTCGAACGGGTCGGCACAGTTGACGTACTACCTGGACGACACGTGCACCCTCTCCGCACAAACCTCGTATTCGATTACAGAGGACGAAATCACAAGCCACTCATGTTCCTCGGGCAGGAAATACTACTCTAGCTCTGAAGGTTCTGCTACTAATGGCGTGAGTAGCGCTTCAAGTAGCTCATCTTCATCCAGCTCAAGTGACAGCTCTGGGATCGGCAGCGGCGCGATCGCAGGGATCATCGTCGGTGTGCTATTCGCTCTGGTACTTGTCGGGTTACTCGTGTACAGGAGACGCCAGCGACGTCGTAGAGAGCAACAAACTCATCGTACTCCGGATTTTGGTCAGACGAATGACCTACAAGACGTAGCGTATGAAGCGCAGGCGAGCCCGGCAAAGCCTTACCGACAGACAACCATCACCACGTCCTCAGACTTCGATCGTCGTCATTCCGCTAAACTGTGGGACGACGACGTCATCGTTGCAGCTCGCATCTCTCGCGAGAAGGTACAGGTGAAACAGCTCATCAACCGTGGTGGATATGGAGAGGTGTACATTGGCAGCTATCATGGCAAGGATGTCGCCGTGAAGATGCTGCTGCCAGAAACAAAGAAAACGATGTCGCAAGTCAATGCCTTCCTGTCTGAAGTGAAGTTAATGGCAAGTCTTGATCACCCTCGCATCGTTTCATTCATTGGAGTGGCCTGGGATCAACTCATCGACATTTGCGTTGTGTCCGAGTACATGGCTGGAGGTGACCTGAAGGCTCTGCTGTCTGACTATGAAAAGAATGGCCACCCAGTTGGTTTCGACCACACCAAGGTCAAGATCGCGCTTCATGTTTCGATTGCACTCACGTACTTGCACTCGTGTGCATCGCCAGTGATCCATCGCGACTTGAAGTCGAAGAATATTCTGCTGGATGAAGCGATAAACGCTAAAGTTACAGACTTTGGCATTTCTAGGGAACGTATTGACGCGACGATGACCGGAGGTATTGGAACGTCTTTCTGGATGGCGCCCGAGGTTATGATGGGCGAGAGATATGACGATAAGGCAGACATGTTCTCGTTCGGCGTGGTACTATCAGAGCTTGATTCCCACGTCATGCCCTACGCTTTGTCCAAGAGCGCGAGCAGTACCGAATCGTCTTCTTCCTCTAAGCCGAACAAACTGCCAAATGCTGCGATCCTGCAGATGGTAGCGGCTGGCAGGCTGCGTGTTCACTTCTCCGAAGCAGGACCGCAGTCGATGGTGGATCTGGGACTTGCTTGTGTGTCGGTGGACCCGAGGAAGCGACCTACTGCAGCTGAAGCATTGTATAAGCTTCAGCAAATCCTGGCAAAGGAGGTTTAGCATGTAAACGAAAACTTTGCGTGACCGACGCAATATAATCCATTATGAGTGTCATGTCGAATTAAAGCGTTTTGTTGGGATCCCTCCACTTAAACCATAGTCATTCTCCTACTCCCGTACACGGAAAATACATGCCAGCGTGACCAAAATCAGCTTTGATTTCTCTAAATATTTTGTCAAGCGCAACTAACAAGCCAATCACCTACCGTCTTACCCCGCACAAAGCGCCCAGGCGTACTAAAAAATATTATGATGTGGTTTAGAGCAGTGTGTAACCTCGATTACAACGTAAAGTAGAATACAAGGACACACCGCGGGAAGGGTTCTATTAAATTAATGAACTCTAAGCCAATGCTTTTAGAACGACTCTAATGCATGTAGAAATCTACTCTCCACCAATTCTTTTATTGTAGCTGAGACCATCAACGCTCAACTGCTCATTCTAAAAATATCTGAGTAGCTTTGACATATCTTTTGTGTGCGGGGCATTACATGTACATCTTCCCTGATGGGTCCTCAACTGACACAACCAGAATCGATTAATGGACCAGCAGTATGCCAATCCATGCTTCGAGTCGAAGCCTTCGACCAATTGAGCCGTCAGCACATAATAATGTGACGTGCATGCATATATATTTGTAGCTGTATAATCTCCACCTGACCTGTGCGTTCTTCAAAGTTAAGAAGTTTGTTCGTAGAATAGCGCCTAGGCACTCAAAACGAATAAAGCGCTCACTGGGCGCTATATTTTACCTGGGCGCTCTGTGCGGGGTAAGACGGTAGCAGTAGGCGACAACGCGATGTGGCAAGAAAACGTAACACAAATCGGCTGCTGCAATTTTATGGTTCTGATTGGCTAAAAACGCGGTAGAACGACATCCAAATGCTTTCTGGGCCACAATGCTTCATTGTGCGGCACCAAAAACTCTTCCATGTTATTGAGAGTTGATGCGAAACACAGAGGTCATTTAAAAAATTATTTGATGGCGGTGGGAGTATAAGCACATACCTGAGTACTTGTACTCACTCCAATTATTAAAAATACTTTAAGTTGCTTGCGAGGCTTTGCTGAGTAGCTTGCACCGTGTATCTTAAAAAGTTTGTCCCCAGTGTTTCACAGCAAGAATGTCTTCATACGTACTGGCATCACGCTACGATACACAGTACAGAGCGGCATCATTTTTTTTACTGAATATGGGCTCCTTTTAAAAAAACTGAGAACTTGCCTTCTGTTGAACTGGCCTCTAAACAGTATGATTACCTTAAAAGAATATCTCTAAGATATTATAATGAGATTTAGGAGGTCATGCTTAAGCCGTTATAACTGACTTAAACTATGCTATCACAAATGGCTGGTTTGCAGCTATATAGTGGCTTCCTAAGACTAATAAAGTGCTCGTTTCGTCTTTTGACGCCTACAAGTAACTTCTTCTTCTCTCTTCATCTTCTCTACCTGGCTACCGAGCCATAGGTTATGAGCCCAAGCCAAGCCTCAAGTGACGACTTCCCACGCCTTATTGGCGCCGAGAGCTTCGACGTCTGGAAGCCCCGTGTGTGCGCAGCACCAGATGGCAAGCACCTACTCGGCTACGTGAAGCAGTCTGACTACGATGGTGTCTATGGAGACGAGAGTGAAGACAGCTGCAGCGATATATCTGACACCAACGATAAACCGCATGTCAGCGCTACCAAGAACGTCGAAATTAAATCCGACGCTGTGGACTACGACGAGAACGAAGACGAGCTCAAGCCGTCCTCAGACTTGGACGACGACTCTAAAGCCAGCTCCGATACGTCAATCAAGAGGAAGGACCTCCCAACTGCTCGGCCATTTAGCCAGCGCGAGGCTCGCCGTGCACGCAAACGCGCCAGGAAAGAGACGACACAGCCTCTTAGCCAGCATAAACGCCGTCGACAAGAAGCCAATACCAAAGCCTTCTTGATGAAAACGATGAGCAACATGCACGTGCGGCTGGTCAAGAATCTTACGACATCCTACGAGATATTCAACTACATCTGTCAGAAGTACGAGGGGGCAGCCTTTCATGATGCTTCGTACTTAATTCAATATTACTTGATGGAGATCAAGTATATGAAAGGCTCCGACTTGACCGAGTTCTTTTTCAAGCTTGAGAATGCGATGAAAGCCGCGTCAGAAGCCACCGAATCGGTAATGACCGAAGGACTGAAGTCTATCGACCTGTTATAAGTCGTGGAAGGACGATTCTGCATCTGAAAGGACCAGCGGAAGTATATCCCGTATGAAAACCTTAAGCAGAGCATTGAAGGTAAGGTTCGCGATCTTCAAGCTCATGAGCGCTACACCTTGGGCAAGGACACACCAAAGACCTCCGCAACCAAGGGTGAGAGAGGTCTAGTGGCTACCAGACCTCCTGTGTCACACGCGCAAGGCTGTAACAGCGCCAATGTCTACTCCTACTGTTATAGCTCACGACACAGCATTCATCAATGCCGAGGCCTTCAAAACGATTTGCGCGATAGACGAGTGAAGGTTGGGACAGGGCTTCCTGCTAACTTCGCCTTCAAGGGTAACTCGAAACGCGATCACCCGTACAAGAACTCGCCAAGGATGTCGTGACACCGGTCTCATCGCTGTTGCTACCACAGTTAATCTTCCGTTTAGCCTCACCGCTCAAGCCAAGGTAGAACCCGACCTCACCTGGACGATCGAATCTGGCTGCACTCGCCATGTCACAAATGAATATCTGTGGTTTACCGACATCACCTCCAGTGGTGGCTCAATTACGGTTGGTGGTAATTACCAAATCCCCATCGAAGGCATTGGACGGGTCGATCTGGAAGTCACTGACTCCAAGGGTACTATATCCTTCATGGAGCTCTGTATGCTCCCCAGCTCCAATTCAGTCTGCTTTCAATTTTAGCAGCTGTGAAGTACGACTTTCGCTTCAACTTTGACCGCAAACATTGCTATATGCAAGCTGACCAGCTCTTCGGGATCAAAGTGTTCATGGCTACCAACACTGATCTGTACCAGTTCCAAGCCAAACCATCGGCACCTCCAGCGGCTCTTATTGCCTCATGTAAGCAATGTTGCTTTCTGCTCTTACATAAACGCCTTGGACACCCTAACGTTCGTGTCTTGAATGGCCTATCTAGGAGGCAAGCTATACATGGACTCGATGGATCTATACCTCTAGATCCAAAGACAGAGTTTTTTGTGTTGCCTGCACGTTAGCGAAGTCACACCACTCTCATTTTACTCCAATAGAGTTGTTAAACGTGCTACATCACCCCTTTGTCAAAAGTCCATTCAGATATCTGTGGTCCACTAACTGTGCCTAGCCTTACTGGTTGCCGCTCCTTCTTGATCTTCATCAATGACGTTTCTCGATTCATATTCACTTATGCATTTATAACCGTAGCGAGTTGTATGACTGCTTCCAAGACTTCAGGAAGAAAGCCCTAAATATTTTCAGACAAGATATATTTGTCATTGAGTACACGTTCAGTGTTGAAGACAATGCAAACCATCGCAACTGTGAGATTCAGCGGCTTCAAGCAGACAGCGCTAAAGAGTACGAGAAGCTTTGCCGCATCGTATTTAAAAAGTATGGAGCTCAAGCCCAGTTTACCAATGCATACACATCTCAGCAAAATGGAGTTGCAGAACGCCGCATGCGTACCATCATGGAGCGTGTCCGAGCCTTTCTACTTGACGACAAACTACCCAAGCAGTTATGGGCCGAGTGTGTGTATCATGTGACCACTCTCATCAAAATGACTCCTAGCTTCAAGGCGGATGGACGAACTTCGTACGAGCTTTAGCACAACCGTTTTCCATCCATGCAGTACATCAAAGTATTCGGATGAAGCGATTATGTCCACATCACGGAGCAATACCGAGACAACTCGACGCTAGAGCCCGTTTGTGTATGTATCTTGGTGTGCCTGACCATAAGAAAGGCTACCGTCTGATGGACATCAATACTCATGCAATTATCTACAGTCGTGATGCAGTCTTTAAAAAGGACGAACTTCCCTCTCTCACAGGCCTGACGTCTACTCCAGAGTCCACACAGTGCACGAATCGGCAGCAAACTACCGCTACACTTGCCTGTACCTCTGCCACCTACAACTGCTACTACAGTAGCACCGGAGCCAGAACCAGTGACCACACCGTCTCCCACCTCAGGCCCTGCAATGACAGCAGCGCCAGGCACAGTGAACCAACGTGTACTACCCTCACTGAGGGAGGATCTTGATCGAACAGCCATACATTATTCTTTTTGAATAGAGACGGATTCTGATCCTCCGCATCATTCGACTCCTAAGCGACCCCGCTTCTCCGCGGAAGCCATTGATAGCTCTGAGGAAGCCAACGACGTAACTCTCAGCTCTGAGGAAGGCATACACGAACAGGAGCAACGTCAGCATTTACTGTACACTTTACTTGTTATTCGGTATGTGTCTGAGCCCACTACGTATCGGAGAGCAATGAAGTCTTCCCACGCTAACCAGTGGCATAAAGCAGCTAAATTAGAATACAAGTCCCTTATGGACAATCACTCTTGGGTGTTGGTATCCCCTCCGAAAGGAAGGAAGTTTTTAAGTTGCCGATGGATCTTTGTTGTGAAGTGGCGAAATCGACCGCTTTAAAGCGCGTCTTGTGATCAAAGGATTCCTTCATGAATATGGCATCGACTACAACAAGATATTCTCTCCTGTCAGGATGGAGGTACTTAGACTACTTCTAACTATTGCAGCTCTTCTCGACTTTGAAGTTCACCAAAAGGATGTTAAGACAGCATTCCTGAATGGCTATTTGGAAGAGGAGATCTACATGGATCATCCGGAATGCTTCAAAATCCCAGGCAAAAAGCGCCTAGTGTGTAAACTTGTTAAGAGATTTTACGAGCTGAAGCAAGCGCCCCGGGTCTGGTACCAAGCCCTGACGGCCTTCCTAGAGAGTCTATGGCTCCTGAAACTTATTGAAGATCGATGTGTCTTACGACGCAAAATTGGTGACATCACCTGTTACATTGCAGTGTACGTCGATGACTTGCTGATCATTGCGTCAGCACCAGCACTCGTCAATGAGCTGATATCAGCCCTGAAAAAGCGATTTTTCATGTCAGGTGTAGGGGAGGTGAAGTTCTGGCTCGGCTGGTCCATTCAATGTGACCGTAAGAATAGAACGATATTTTTTCACCAGCATAAGTACGCTACGAAGGTCGTTGACCGCTTCAGCGACTGCATTCCGTACCATATTGCAACACCAGCAGAACGGAACGCCAAACGCTCCGTAAGCAGGCAGTCAAGCAGTGAGCAAGAGAAAGATGCGATGAAATGATTCCGTATCGCCAAGCCGTAGGCAGTATCATGTACTTAATGGTCGGCACTCGACCCGACATGGAATTTTACATGCGAGAGGCCAGCCAATTCCTAGCGTATCCAGGTATGGATCACCGGAAAGCAGGCATCCGCGGTCTGAAGTATCTATCCGGAGCGCAAGAATACGGTCTTCTTCTAAGAGGCTCGACCGATGTTACCTCGAGAAATCAAGCCGATCAACTGATTGTCTACAGTGCCTCTGACTACGCCAACAGCCCCGACACGAGACGCTCCGTTGGAGGATACGTGACAATGCTTCCAGACAATCCTATCTCATGGCTTTCGCGAAAGCATCGTACTGTAGTTCTCTCTACAACAGAGGCAGAATATATCGCCTTATGTCCCTGCACGCAAGAGATGATATTCTTCAAACTTCTCCTCAAAGGACTTGGCTTTGCAACAACGCAGGCTAACACTATATACGAGGATAATCATAGCTGCTGCATAAAAAAGTCTGCTACAACCCCGAACTTCACGGACGATCAAAACATATACACGTACGATACTGTTTTGTACAAGAAAAAGTAGAGCGGCTTGAATTCAACACACCTACTGAACACGAAAGAGATGATAGCTGACGTCTTTACTAAAGCTTTAGACAAGCACCAGTTCAGAAAACTAAGGACCGAACTCAAAATGAAATCCCTGAAAGCAGAATCCGGCCAGTTAGTATAGAAACTCACTGATAATACAAATGCATGAAGCGTGTCTATATTCTGCGTTCTTTTTAGAGTTTTTTTCACTGGGTTTTTATCGTTTTTGTCCGCACAAGGTTTTCCCTCGTTGAGGCTTCCCTGGTCAAGTACCAAATTATCTCGACACAATAGTTTATAAAGAATAATTCATGCATAATAACAAATTTGCCATAGATACGCCAGTACATCTCACAGTCGCTGTCACGATCAGCATTTGTGTCACTAGACACATAGTCGGTGTCAGGATATGACGATTTTGTGGGTTCAGTGCGACAAATGGCATCACTATTAAATTTCCCATTTTAGTGACATCTGGTGGAGTGGTAGCCACATGTGCTCGAGAAACCTCCTTATCCTCCAGCGTGGCGATGAGAAGTGGCGCAAGCTGCAGTGCTGTCCATGGCACCCGCTTCATCTTCTCCCTCATAGAAGCGCCCTTGGCAACTGGAAAGCCACCGAAACAGCCTCTGCCGAGCTAGCATAGGCTGAATCAGTCTCTGAGACTGGGCGA
>NW_003303743.1:2098520-2170158 GCF_000142945.1 Phytophthora infestans T30-4
TTTCTGGTGTCGGGGCTGGTCGGTCGTCTGTCTTATCGTTAGCTACCGTAGTGTAGCTATCCGTGGATCGGTGAGCTCCTGTTCTACTCAGGCATCGTGCTCCAAGATTGATGATTTCTGATTTCCCGTGTCTGGCCTCCTGCGGGCTCAGATTTGGTCGGTTGACTGTGCTCCATGTTTACTCGTGGTGTTGTTGGAGTATTGTTTCTGTGCACTCTCACCGATACGTGTTCTACCGTGGCTTCGAGCGTCCGTGCTCTTCCGTAGCCCGTGCTTTTCAGCATGCTGGGGTGTCTATGTATTAAGTTCCCTTCCGTGGCCCGTACGTTCCTGTCATGTTCTATCCATCTGTTCTTTTCATGGCTGCGTGCTCTTTCATCTTTCACGCTACTTATAAAACTTCGTGGTTTGCATCGGCTAAGACTTCTATCATCGTCCATGGCCTTCCGTGCTTCGTGTTGCTCTTCTATCCCATCATCTACATAGTGTGGGTCGGTGTTCTTTCGTGTTTCGTGTTCTTGCTGAGTCGCGTGCCTCCGCGCAAACTTGATCACAAACGCTGTTCCGATTTTGTTTGATGTACACAACATATATTGTTGGAAAGATCACACAATATCTTAAGGTCGTGTGCAAATACAGAGGAAGATGATACTTTTCCCGGGGGCAGTGTGGGGTGCAGGGGTGTAAGCCACAATAGTCATATTTTAAAGTTTTCACATTATTAATAATAGTAATACAATTGTTATTTATTATTAAACGCTGATATAATTTTTATGTGTACTACTACTACAAATGACTGCAAGTAAAAATATGAAATGCCTTGATAATAGTACTAAGAAAATAATACTGTAAATTAAATTAGTACAGCAGTACTACGAAGCCTAAAACAGCATTCTAAATTCAATAAGTACTAAAGTTTCGATTGAGGCCGAAATAAAAGTCCCCAGAGCCTACATTTTTTTTCAACAGCTCCTACGACGATACAGTACGTGTGTGCTCATCAGCGCCTAATACTAATGCTATCTAACGCGTACACAGGCAGCGCCCTTTGCGTGGCCTTGCGAACCGCAGCTGAAAATGAGAGCAAAATGAAATTTAAACGGTGCTTTTAAGTACGATGTGTAGACCACATATAATGTGTAAGAAACACAATGTTGATTTTAGCCAATGGGGGCCGCCTTCGCTGCGCTCGGCAGCTTTTTAGCGAATCGAGGCCGCCTTCGCTGCGCTCGGCAGCCAGTAGAACGCGCGTATTTGCGTTACATTTATTAACCCTAGCCCGTTACGGACGGACTGACAGACAGACACCAGACTCCACTAGGGGGGTAAGATTAATGGAGAAATTTTTAAATGTAAAATTGCGACGACTACACGGTGCTCTCCATATGATCTGCTACAGTAAAACAAATGCGGATGGGTCTATTGACACTAGCTAAACATTCTCCATTAATATCGATCAAGCAGAGTTGCGAGTGCAACACGCTATATATAATACTATTGTGTACACCCCCATGCAACTACTTTGAGATCTCGATCCCTAGTGTCCATTTCATCGCCCATAAAAACTCAGCCCATACAATTCTCTAGTCAGCCAAAATGACACATTTTTTTATATAGGTTTTTGTATTGAGCCGATGATGGCCGTAATTTGTGTCCAGCTTGACAAATCTCTTTTTGTATGTGAGCCTCCCTATAAAGTGCAAAAACGCGAGCGTTAGCACATCCTTGCTATTTGAAGCATGTTTTACAGCTTGTGTACCGCACCGTCAAATAATCAAAATTGACTGAGTTATGGGCACTCGACGAGGTGGCCGTATAATTGTGTCCAGGAGTGTAGTACAGTAGACCAGCTAATATAAAACATATTTTCTTCTTGGACAAAATGTTATTATTAAAAATCAGTTAAAAATGAGCTAATATGATATTTTATATTTCAAAAATTGCGTAATATGTTTCAATCCACCAACCAGTTGTCATTAACATTCGACTAGTGGAAGTATTACTAATCAGCCGTGAGGGAGATGGATTCCGAGACAATTGTGAGGGCTCTCCCCAAGCAGAGCTCCGTTTTATCAAGAGCGCAAAAAATAAAAGTTATATTTTTGCTGACAGACGTGCTTTACTTCCTTTCGGTATTTAGTGTGGTGTACACCAGGATACACTGTGCATCAGAGCTCGCGGTGGTAGCTCCGTTTTTTGCGCGCATTGCGCACGTCACAAGGTTCGCTTTGAATACAAACTCCAAATATAAAGATTTATCAACTCCGTTTTTTGGCTACACAGAGTTACAGTTTTACTCTCATTCAGGAATCCGACAGCCATGGCCCACAACTACAACCTCCGGCAGCTCCACCACTTCGACTTCAGCGCCGTCATGGAGGCGACCACCGACGAGTCGAAGACAGTCGCATGGGCCATGAAGGTGGGGCTGCTGGAGCGGTCGATGCTCTACCCTCAGTCCACTCAGCCCATGCGTACGGTCACGGTCGCACCTACCAATAGTTTTGGCTTTTAAGGGTGTCGACAGGACGACAGGGCGGTGGTTCGGCCGCATCGTGTACGACGAGCGTACGAAGGCTACACTGCTGCCGATTATCAAGAAGTTCATCAGACCTCGGTTAGTACCGTAAACCTCTACTTCTCAAGCTTTATTTCTAATTATTTTTTTTACTAGAACTCGGATTCACTCGGACATGTTCGCTTCCTACGTGGCTGAGCGTGTTTCACGAGTGCATACGCTCGCCAACAACCGCACGTTGGCGAGTATGCACTACGAGCACAGTTGGGTGACCACACTCTCCACTTTGTGGACCCTGTCTCAGGTACGCATACGAACACTATTGAGGGTTTGTGGGAAATGCATATCAAACGTCACATCAAGGCGATGCGCGGCTGCAGTAAGAAGTACCTGGATGGCTACATCGACAAGTACATGTGGAGGTCGTGGTTTTTTTTTTCAACGAGGGCCTCTCCGGTGAGTTCATGTGCGGACTCGTACAGGCCGTGCAGCGGCACCCACAGCAGGAGGAGTAAGAGTACCTGTGTCGAGAGTTGAAGCAAATATTTTTTAAAATAAAGTGTTTTTTATTTTTCATTCTGCCAGATGCAGAACTCCGAAAAACGGAGCTCTGCTTGGGGAGAGCCATTGTGAGGAGTGACTGCAAGGTTGGCGTCGTGTGTTGGCACTGCTGAGCGCATTGATCTAGCGTTACAGGCTGCAGGTTTATTAGACGCACGTTGTGGACAAGGCTATCGGTAGAGAACAAGAATTGAATACCTTGTTTTGGCTCTATCGACATTAAACAACTGCAACGTTTGCAGTTTTCCATCTTCACAGTGAAATACTAGAGCAATTACTCGTCAGTTTTAAAACCTGCCATCAATACTGCTGCTTTAGAGCTTGACCAAAAGAGTTCCTTGGTGAGCTCTCGGTTCACAGAGGGTAAGGTGGGAAAATATAATCTAGTATCTAATATTTAATATTAATAATAATAATAATATGGGGATATCATGCTAACTTTTGAAAACTGAGTTTCTATTACTATTTAATATCGAAAATTGTATTACATGTATTACTATCAAAAAAATATATCTTTCTTCAAAGATTACTTGCGATGCAAAAACACATTATTTATACGATTCTACGACAGATAATTAATAATTATGGATGACATAAAACTTGGAAGCCCATGTTTTGGGATTTAAGCCCTTTTGAGTATTTGACCGACTTCCAGCTCTGTTGTAAGCAGGGACTAATGGCTACCAAATATCATACGTATGTTGCCTTTTGAAACCTGAGCTCTACGTCAAACCGCCCGCTGCGTTGATGTTGCGGATAAAGGATACAAGTAGTTAGTTTCTCCTAAATTGTACTGGAATCATCATGGCGGAATTCGCGATTTGTAAATGATCCGCTGGGTGATCAGCGTTTCAATCCGCTGACATTTGTGCGTGAAGCACATACACTGTAATTCTGCCGCACAATCTGACATTATAGATATGGAATAGCTTTCTCAGCGACGACACCAGCATTTTGCAGCCTTGTTTTTTTACAACCTGGCGATTTCCAAATTTCTAATTGAAGCCACCGCCGAATTTTATGCAGAGCGATGCGTCATTAGCGAATCCGCGTTCATGAACTGAAACCAGTACTCCCGAAGTCTCATCTCCTGGCACGACCTTAATTTTTCCAATTGGTTGCCCATTGACAATCGGTTCCTCGTGCAACGGCACACTGGAAGTGACAGACACTGGGAAGAAAGGAGCAGTGTCTGAAATCGCCGTCACTACCTTCAAGAAAACAATTGCGGAGATCAAGGCTCAGCTGCGTGCCTCTGGTTTCCCCGTGGACGACAACAGCATTGCCAGGGTTGCTCAAAATATAATGTATATGGATTTCTTCGTTTAATGAGAATAAATACCTGCATGGTAGATCGGAATTCTGCAAATAAATAATTTGTGCTGCGACTGTGGCAAATCAATATCTGCATCAAAACGTGGTCGTGTTACTAGATTAATGACTTTGGGGAAAACATGCTCCTCGAGTGCTGGGAAGGCATCAGGGAAGCGTCGGACATGGCAAAGGTTGCGAGAGTTGGTAATTTGGGCTGTGTGCGAATTGAAAAGTGAGTTTGAGTCGGCAGCACAAGTTCGCAGAGCTCAGAGCCAACGAAAATCTGGTGGCTGCCGAACAAGGACAATAAATTTCGTGTAGGAATTCATAAAATCCAAAAATAAAATGTCAAATTGTGGCCAGTCCATAAATAAATTATTTCTCTATTGAAAAAAAAATATATAGTAAATATATCTTGGAGGATTCCAGAGCATTGCTCTCGTCCAATGCATCGTCGGCCTTCCACGAAACGAGGAAAGACTAAAAATCATGCACGAAGACCTTCTGATGGACGGATTTAAACACAGGTGCTTGATGACTCAGCATACGCGCGGACGCACAAGCGGGGGCATCCGCAGAGCCATGCAATTTCGCTTCGAGTGTGTCAGCAAGTCATTTGCCTGAAAAAAAACTGCCTTCCACCTGAAGACTAATGCTGTGACCGACACCACACGATTTAAGGATCAGAGTTAATTATCTTTCCTTGTCGTATCCCCTAAAGATTGTGTACATGTTGTGTGTCATTTCTGTTGATTTGCATCACACTTCAACTCGAGATCCCTCGCCTCCATTCTCTGAGCTCCAAGTCGATGGCGCCCCCACTATGGCGCAGCTACGCCACATTCCAGTCGTCTACTAAGCGTCCGGCTGCCTCTAACGTCCAAGAAACGGCGGGATTTTTCTCCCGGATCTTCCTCTTCTGGGTCAAACCCATGATGCAACAAGCGCACACTCAGCAACTTAACGCTAGCGACGTGTGGCCTTTGCGTCCTTCAATCCGAGCCGATGTCATCCTCCAGAGGTTCAAGACGCCGTTGCAGCAACATAAGAATTTCCTTCCCAAGGCGTTCGCTCAAGTGTTCTGGTTCCAATTCGTCCTCACGGGGCTGGCAATGCTTGTGTCAATGATGTGCAACTTAATGGGACCCATCGCACTTAACCGAGTTGTAACGGTACTTTCGGATACTTCCGAAGAGGAAGCCGAACTCGAAGCTACAGCAGCTCAATGGGTCGGTCTGGTGTTCGCTGCCCAAGTGATTCAAGCTCTAGCTGATTGCTACATTGGGACACAGAACGAGGTGGCTGCTATCCAGTGCATTTGCCTGCTAAAAACTTTATTATTCCGGAAGATGATGAAGTTAAGTGCCAGTTCCCGCAAGAGAAAATCGACCGGAGAACTTACCAACATGTACACGGCAGACTGCGAGTCGCTGGTACGAACAGCGTTGGTAGTGCACCAGATGTGGCTCATCCCGCTCCAGATCCTCGTGGTTAGCTACATGCTCGTCCGTGTACTGAGTGTTGCTGCATTTGCGGGCATTGCCGTGATCGTGTTGATGTTGTGGCTCAATCATTTCGTCTCGAAGCAAATGCACAGCTTAGAACGCACACATCGACGTGAAAAAGACAAACGGATGAAAAAGGTGACGGAAGCGTTGAAAGCGGTGAGTGTCGTCAAGCTTAACGCTTGGGAAGGCCCGATTACGGCAGAAATTAACGCCGCACGGGAGACGGAGCTGCGTGCTTTACTCAAGATGCGCATCATGACATCGCTGAGTATCGTTCTGCTTTGGGGCATGCCGGTTTTCGTCAGCATTGCTGCGTTTGGCACCTTTTCTGCTGGATTGCATCGCCACCTCACACCCGCGATTGTGTTTACGAGTCTCGCGCTGTTTTTACTGATCCAAGCGCCACTGCGTAGCATCACGTCGATCGTTTCGATGGCTATTCAATGCAGTGTGGCGTTGGAGCGAGTATCGTCGTTCTTACGTATGGATGAGTTGGAAGAGAGCAATGTTATGACTGCTGACGATCCCTTGGCCCATAAATATAAAGCCAAAGACGTAGGTATATAGCTGTGGAGAATGGGGAGTTTGCGTGGGATAAAGAGGGTTTGTCCCTATTGAGAAACGTGGACTTGGAAGTGAAAATGGGGGACTTTGTAGTGGTCCAGGGTCCTGTTGGGTGTGGGAAATCTTTCTTGTGTTCTGCGCTGCTTGGAGAGATGCAGAAACGTAGAGAAACTGTGCTTGTAAGTGGCAGTGTGGCGTACTGCTCGCAACAACCGTGGATCCAGAATATGACTGTGAAAGATAATATTCTGTTCGGCCATCCGTTTGAACGAACCAAGTACGAGAAAGTACTTGACGCATGTGCCTTGACACGTGATCTTCAGTCGCTACCAGTAGGAGATCGCACCGAGATTGGAGAGCGTGGCGTCAACTTTTCAGGTGGCCAACAAGCTCGAATTGCGCTGGCTCGAGCGTGTTATAGCGACTCCAGCGTCTATATTCTGGATTCGCCGCTGTCAGCAGTAGACGCGATCGTGCAGAACGAAATAGTCGAGAAATGTTTGCTCGGACTTTTGAGAGAGAAGACGATCATATTGGTGACTCATAACCCGGAGATTATGACGTCGAGGTTCATCACACGAGCCGTCACAGTGAACGACGCAGGTTCTGTTATAGAGACTTTCTGTGCCGACAATCAACCAGACTACGAGGCTCTTGTTTCTCCAATAGGAAGAGATTCGGATCGTCTATCGTTCGATAACAATGCAACTACGTTGTATAGCATTAGTGAAGACACGGAAGATGTGGCACCAGACTGTTCTACTCGGAAGAAGTCGCTGAGTTTTGCAGGTACCGAAGACAGCGAGAGAGGCAGGCTGATTCAAGCTGAAACGCGGTCGGAGGGGCGAGTTGCTCGTCATGTTTTTGAGGCCTACTACCACGCAGTAGGCGGCCTACCAGTCGTGTCAGCTATTCTCGTGTCTCAAATGTTGTGGCAAGTACTGCAGATCAGCAGTGATTTCTGGCTGAGTCATTGGTCGAATGACGCTGCTACACTTGGAGCAGCTGCGGCGAGCGCACATACGCACACAGCGTATCGTTTAGGTGTGTACGCAAGTCTCGGACTACTGGCAGCAACGATGGTGTTTGGTAGGACCGTACTAGTCACGATCTATGGTATTCGCGCTGCGAGGAACTTATTCGACCGCATGACGTACGCTTTGATGCACGCGCCCATGCGATTCTTCGATGCGAACCCAATCGGCCGCGTATTAACTCGCTACGGAGGTGACGTAGCTGCCGTAGACGTCCAGATCCCCTTCATGTTCGGGACGCTAGCGGCCAACGTATTTCCCGTTGGCTGTAGCTTAGCCACCGCTGCGTTTTTGATCCGTTGGAAAGGGTTATTGTTGCTCCCAGTGATCGCAGTGTACGTGGCCGTCGGTAGTTTCTACATCTCGCCAGCTCGAGAGTTGCAGCGCTTGTCGAAGACTACGCTGTCTCCTGTTTTAACGCACATGTCGGAGTCTGTTGATGGTGCGTCCATCGTTCGCGCTTTCGGACAAGTCCAAAGATTCTTCCAGACCAGCAGTGCGATACTCGATGCGAACCATAAGATCTGGTACGCACAAGTGTACGTTACGCAATGGTTCTCGCTGCGTATCCAGCTTGTGGGCTGTTTATT
Organism: Phytophthora infestans T30-4; assembly: GCF_000142945.1. Taxonomy (NCBI): domain Eukaryota; phylum Oomycota; class Peronosporomycetes; order Peronosporales; family Peronosporaceae; genus Phytophthora; species Phytophthora infestans. The sequence goes on from NW_003303743.1 coordinate 2,106,610, forward strand.
GTTACTTGTGGTCACGTCTTCGCTCGTGCTTCTGCACCGTCAACTCGACGTCGCAATGATCGGCTTGGCCTTCTCGTATTCCTTGAAAATTGCAGCTAATCTGGAGGGAATCATACGCTCTTTGGCTCGTATCGAGACGGTAATGATCAGTCCTGAGAGGATACAAGAGTACATTGAGATCGAGCAAGAAGCGCCCTACCGTATCCCCATGATGGACCCACCAGCACAACTTGAGTGGCCCTCAACTGGGTCAATACTTTTCGACAAGGTTTCATTCCGATACCAACCGAGAGGCGACTTGGTACTGCGTAGCTTAAGCTTCTCTATAGCTGGAGGACAGAAGATCGGAATCGTTGGTCGCACTGGAGCCGGCAAGTCGAGCTTGGCTATGGCTTTGTTTCGCATCAGCGAGCTTACATCAGGTAGAGTGCTGGTCGACGGCGTTGATGTGGCCACTATCGGTCTCAAAACACTGCGCGAAAAACTGTCTATTATCCCTCAAAGTCCGGTACTCTTCAAGGGTTCGTTGCGTGCTTACTTGGATCCATTCGACGAGTTCACGGACGATCAGTTGTGGGCCTCTATTCGAGAAGTTGGGCTGACTCAACGTATCGCTGAAGACAAGAGGAAACTCGCGATGATCGTGGAGGAGAACGGCGAGAACTTCAGTGTGGGCGAGCGGCAGATGTTGTGTATGGCTCGAACTCTGCTGCGTCACTCGCGTATCGTCATCTTCGACGAGGCCACTGCGACGATTGACCACGAGACAGACCAAAACCTGCAACAAGTGATCCGTACAGCGTTCAAGAAGTCGACAGTGCTGACGATTGCGCATCGATTGGACACTGTCCTGGACTCGGATCGCATTCTGGTGCTTGATAAAGGTCGCTCGGTTGAGTTTGCGTCACCAAAGGAGCTAGTGAGTAAAAGCCAAGGACACTTCTTCGACCTTATGCGCGAAGGTGGATACTTGGACAAGTTCAAGCAGCAACAAGGAATCAAAGCGGCGAGTATCGCTTAGCGTTCGGACTGCGCTATAATCTGCGTACTTCCATTTATCTACGTCTTGGTAGTTTTAGTACACGATGAAGCCTCGTCGACAGCCAGTAGCAGCCAGCGGCCATCGTTCGTCTTGATGATCCACTAACGCGAGTTTTGCTACCAGCGTGAAAGAGCCTTTGACTGTCAGATTGGCTGCCTTCACATGCACTGGCGTCTCGAAAGGCAGGTACAGCATGGTCTGGTCTTCAGTATCACTGACTTGATCCCATGCGATCGGTAGAGTGACAGTCATTCGATGCTGGACAAGCTTATCATCTGACATTCCGTCGTCTAGTCCATAGATCGAGGAGCTTCCAGTATTAACAGCAGCACCAGCTATACACACGAGCACGTCCACTTGAACAGCTTCTGCGCGAGTGCTCCAGTAGCTTCGAGCTTTGCGGGACACAGCTAGCACACCTTTCAACACACTAACGAAATCTGTGCCAAGTGACACGCCGAGTTGGGAGCGAGAGCGTGGCTTGGCTGTGAACGTCGTGTTCTCCGCGTACGTTAAGAACTGGGCACTCGACAGAAGACGCTGCTCACTGCCTAGTCGAGAGCAGAAGAAAAGCTTCGGCAACACAGGAGGGAGAGCACATAAAGCAGCCACAAGTTGCTGCAGGACACGAGCACCGACACCTGGCTGACGTGCAGGTGAGAGCTTAGCGACGCGATCCAATTTCCCACGTACGTCTTCACTCAACGTCTTGAGCACTTGAAGACTCCACAGACAAGAGCCCCATTTGGTTGGAAAGTCGATGGAGTTTGACGATCGTAGCAACAACAAGCCGTCGACTGCCGAAGCCAGTAAGACACACGCGTTGGCGTGAGCTTGAAGCGCGTCCAAGTCTCGCTCATCGGCACCGAGCAGCAGACTACGTAGCACGTCGAACTTGTGTGCTAGAGTACGTAATTGCTTACTCAATTGTCCCTCTCGACCCACAGGATTACCCGGAGAATTGGTGTATGCAGCCTCACCTGCAAGCTGCTGTGTACTCTGTACAAGTTGTAGCCATTCCAGACGGAGAGTAAGCAAGTGGAGCTGGAGATCGAAGCGGAAACTGGACGTACGTGCCGCCTGTAAGTACATCCTCGCACGAGCTACAGAGTGCAGACTCTGTAGATGCACGGACCGATCGGTTGTAATACGAGCCTCGGCTTCACACAGCGTCAGTAGAGCGTGCAACCAGCCACCAAAGCACTCACTATCCGTCTTTGCTGCGACGATCTCCAGCAACTGAGAAGCCAAAGTGAACCGTCCTCGTAGTATTGCTAGCTTGGCCATCTCGTATCGCTCTGCGTGGGTCTCGTAGAGCGCAGAGTTACGCAGTTGCCGCTCGAAATCCGAGATTGTTTGGCTTATTTCCTTGTCTCCGTCTGCTTTGAGCATCAGCTCTTGCGTCCAGAGGAAGAACGTGGCAGCTACCGCCCGTAAGTGTGCTGCATCTGTGCGGCTGATAGCGGATAGCTCCTTGAGTAACATGGGCAGCTCTTGGCGGATGACATCGACACTTGGCGCTTGGAATTGAGCTCCTAGAACCTTGAAGAGGGACGTTCTACGAGTGTTGATGACACTATTATCCAGACTGCTATCAGCGGGGATCGACAGCAACTCGATTAAACGTGTAGCCACGTAAGTCGCGAGTAACTCAGGGAAGTCGTGAGTGAGTTGAACTATCGCAGCCAGAGTAAAGTTCCACGTGCTCTTGGCTGCGACGGGGGCTCGTGGGTGTAACAAGAGCAGCAATTCGTCCACACTGCGCTCTGTTCCTTCAGCTGCAAGTTTCTGACGAGCGATATTGGCGAGGATAGAGGTGTAAACCTCTCCAAATCGCTCGTTCAAAGCAACAGCAAGTAGCTTCTTGGCCACTTTCAGTAGAGCCTTCGCCTTCTCACCAGCCTCTTGCTTCGTCGACCACTTCTCAAGCACAAGCAGAGCTGACAACGTGATGCGCATTATCGGTCTACTCCGACTGGCAACTCGTCCAAAAACACCTTCTAGAAGACAAGTTAACTGTTCGTTCCCCTCGCTTCCCTTGGTAACGAGCTGCTGCGTCACTAGCAGCGCAAAGTTCCGTACAATTGCACGAGGGTCTTGATCCAGTACATGACACAGCAGTTGTCCGTGCATCTCCAGTAGAACACCAGGATACGCAGCAGTCAGCGCTGTCATCGCTCGCAAACTCGCCACTGCGCTCTTGTCGTCTGCGAGTCTTTCGTACAGCTCCGCACAGCGCGTCCAGGCCTGCTGCGCCTCTGTCGAGTCCGTCACTGCGTCTGCCAACAAGCAGCATGTCGACGACGTCTCGGTCTCTGGAGTTAACGTCAGCACGTCCTTCTTGAAGGAAGACGAGAGTGGTAGAATGGCACTTGCGGCTTCGATTGCAGCGCTGCGTTCGTCGTGGTCAGCAGCAGAAATCCCCTTGATAACCTGCTGCTGCACTGTCGTGTCGTGGATAAGGAGGGAGGGCATGGTGGCCAGCATCTGGAGAGTTAGCGTCCGTGTTGTGACACTGGTAGGGTGCGTTAACGGCCCCATGAGATGGGTCAGTAGCTGTAATAGCGATGTTAGTACTCGTTCTACCTTTTGTGTTTCTTGTTCTACCCTAGACTACCCACCTTGTTGGGGTCGGTCACTTGTGCCACGTGGCCTTTTGCTCGTTGGAATACTCTCAGGATGGCACTTCGCACAACGTCGTTTTCACTGCGGAATATTCGAGTTAGTGCGTTCTACCGTGGAAACTACCTTGTTCTACTTTTTTTTACCTTGTAGCAAAGTGTTCGGCCAATTTGGTACATACGGCAGACAGGAAGTCTGGCCACGGGAACGACTCCGGTGTGAACAGTCTTGAGTAGAACAGGAAACACTCGGCCAGAGATCCCGCCACGGCCCCGGGGTTGGTTGACTGTATTTGCAGAGCCTTCACTTGGACCTCGAGTTGGGCGAACTCGCGTAAGTGGAGGTCAGTGGCTGAGGTTTCCACGCGACGAGGGCTCAAAGCTGAGGGGAACTGGTCGTTGCGCGCTGCATGTTGTGAGTCGGTCGCCGGGTCTCCATGGAACACGCGGTAGTGCGCCTGAGGCACGGCCAGCATGTCGACTGTAAAAGTTGATCGGAGAGTGCAGTTATTAATTGGGGGTGTTTTTATCCAATAATAGAGGGTACGTAGCTGAAATAAATGACTGCTTTTGCCCAATAGCATGAGTGTAGCCATCCACTATTTGCCATGGATCTAACGTTTGCACAACGTTAGGAAAGTTATCATATCTGATTCTGCTGACTGGTAGATGTAGTGCTGCCTGTAAGATCGAGTCTGCAGCAGCACACTGAACCCATGACGCTATGAACTGTCCGCAACGCGTCGGAGGCGTTAGCGGCTGCGTTTAAAGTAAAGACAAAACGACCTGACAACTATTTGGTGTGTCCTCATCAAGGTTTATTGGAGCCCAACGGCACAGCGTCTATCTCGCTAGTCTTACGGCAGAAAGATTGCAATGAGTTACTGCATTTGCACCCAACAGAGCGACAAAAGATCAGTGACAAGTTCCTCGTACAGAGCATTCAAGTGGATCAAAAGATCCTACGAAAACTTCAAGAGGAGGACACCCGAAGACATGGCACTCGAGCTTTCGAGGATGTGGACGCAAGTGGACCGACAATCGATTTCTAGTAAGCAACTCGTAAGTCGCTTAAACCGGGACCAGAGGAAGGATTGCAGCAACTGAAACTTTTGAGTCGACGTCGAGACAACCCACGAGACTCCATAAGCGATGCGACGTCGACTAGTAGAAGCGCGGGACGCGCCATACGTAGCGATAAAGAGGCCACTGCACTACGAAAAAGATACAACCAGGTAGGTGAGGACGTGTTAGGCGGGGATCTTGATGATGCTGGCTAACAATTCCTTGTCGGTTTGAAAGCTGGTGGCGATTGTAGAGCAACTTACGGTGCGGCGTGACGCTTTGGCTACTGATTTAGCTACAACGGAGCATCAGTTGCAACAGGTAACGATGGACGCACAGCAAATGAGAAAAGCATTGGGAGACACCAACCAGCCGACTGAGTTGTCTTCACTTCCTATAATACCGCGACTTGGGTCACTGCAGTAGCGGCTGCGATAGTAAAAGACTTCGAAGAAAAACAATTTAATCGACGAGATGAGATGTTCAATTGCCAATGTGAGGACCTTGTCATCGTGAGTTGCAAGTGAATCTCGATGACGCAGCCAGCACTGACCCCGCCAAGGTCGTCCGTAAACGACGATATTATCTACAGCTTGGTGATGGGCCCACGGTTATCACACTTTTTTTCCGGCAAGGCATGAACGCAGCTAAAAAAAATGACCTCGCGAGTCCAGCAATCTACGGTAGTACCGCCCCGGCACTCAGATGACCTAGCCACTTTTAATTCTTCCTCCTACATGCAACACCTCGCGCCCAACGCTGAAGACGAATCTAGCCATTCGCCATGCCTCCACCTAGCGACAAGAGCGAGTCTGCTAACCCCAAGCGGTTGACTCGAACGCACTCAGAACTGCGCGACCGTGTGGTTTCCCACATGGAGAAGACACTGGATGAGAGCTTCCCACATACGTAAAAAAAAAATCGATACGCTTTAAAGAAGTATCCATCGCGGTGGACGTCGTGGTCAAGGACAAAAATGACGCCAAGACGGAGCTTGCGACGTTGCTCAACGCTGTTAAGACGAGGTACCACGAGCTGCGCTCCAGTAAAAATGTCGTAAGCGGTTGCCACACCTGGTATCGTATGTGCCTCAGCGCAACGAGCACTACGCCCTGTTGACAGCGAAGGAGACGGTTGAGTTCGCGCACGCTTGTTGCGGTGGGGATCTGGCCGAGTACTGGGAGAATCAGTTCGTTCACGGCACTCCAGAGGAAAATGCGCAGGCTTTGAAGGTGGTTCAAGCGATGTATCAGCACTATCCGGACCTCGTGATCCAGCAATTAGGACTCGAAAATTGCCAGAACACCGTCGTGGGAGATGAGATGTTGCGTGGTGTGTCCGGTGGCGAACGCAAGCGAGTGACGACTGGCGAGATGGAGTTCGGCAACGCATACGTCTAGATGATGGACGAGATCAGCACCGGTCTGGACAGTGCAGCGACGTTCGACATCATCGTGATGATGCTGAACGAAGGCCGCGTGATGTACTATGGTCCTGGCGAGGAAGCGTTAGGATACTTCGAGGGTCTTGGCTTCAAGCGTCCACCTCAACGTGACGTGGCTGACTTCTTGATGGATCTCGGTAACTTCAATACGAAGTTACGAGGGACGAAGTATTCGCTATCCACAGGACTTTGCTGAGGCCTTTGAACGATCCGCACACTACACTCGAGTCAAAAAGGATCTTGATGAACCTGAGGTTGGTCTGCAGACGTGGACTCAACTGGATTTCTACCAGTTCTTTGGAGCTAGCACGTTTCTGCTTATGAAGCGAAAAATTAGTGATAAGACGTGAGATGTCGGTGCTTATCGGACGTTTGTTGATGAATACAGTCATGGGACTACTGTACGGCTGCGTGTTCTACCAAGTGGACCCAACGGATCCACAGTTAGTGATGGGAGTCATCTTCGAGGCAGCGCTGTGTTTATCCATGATTCCAGCCATCGTTGAGGCTCGTGACGTCTTCTACAAGCAACGATGTGCCAAATTCTTGTGCGCTCTCTCGCTGTGAACCAGTACACGGAGTCAGGCTTTGACATGTTCGTGTACAATGTCGTTGACTATTGCGCCACGTACGGCATGAAGATGGGCGCTGCAGAGGTACCCTGCAAAGCATTGCTCGGAAGCAGATACAGTTCCAGAGGGAGCTCACGAAGCCACACATACACGATCGAGCCGAACACGACCACCTCCAGTATGATAGGAGGGATCTGGTTCACCGAGCTGGCCAGCACGTACGACGCCCCCGCGCCACAGAGTTGATCCAATAAATCCACATGAGATAATCCGGAATCTGGTCTTTTGTGATGGCAAATCCAGCGAACAGGACGAAGAACTTGACCGCAACACTAGCAATTGGGTTGACCACGTTAACGTTGGGTGCGTGGATGTTGGAAGTTATTGGCGCTGGTGTCGGTGGCCACGCTGATGATACAGATTTCGTGAGTGTTTAAAAGTCCAGTGCAACTTTCGAGCGCCTGTAGTCAAATTTTCGTGAGGGTGTAACTCGACCGTCGTCGTCGATTCCAGCGTTGGAATACAGCGGCAAACGCGCTGCTACTGAGCTGACGCAGATGAGGTTTTTACTGCAACGTTTCTTCCGAATGTACTGGAGAACGGCGTCGTATAACGGGACCCGCTTTGGCGTTGCGTTGGTCATGGGTCTGCTCACTGGGATCACGTATCTCAACACGAACTTCCGGCGTCAACTCCGGAATGGGCATGGTGTTCTCCGTTATGGGCTTTGTCGGAGTCATCTCATTCAGCCAGTTGCAGCAAAAGAACGTGGAGTGTTCTACCGAGAGCGAGCAGCGTAGACGTACAACGCTTTCTGGTATTTCTCCGGCTCCAGTATGGTGGAGATTCCGTACACCTTTGCAGCTGTTCTGGTGTTTATGGCAGCGTTCTACCTGATTGTGGGCTTACGCTTTCTTCACGTTCTACCTGATATTGGCGCTCTACGCTCTGATTCAGGAATATCTCGCTGAATTTGTCGTTTTCCTGTCTCCTAACGTGGAAATTGCGAAAATGTTGGGGATGGTGGTGAACTTGATCACTTTCCTCTAATCCGGCTTCAGCCCACCAGCGGCGGCACTCCCCGAGGGCGTCAAATGGATTTACACGATCAGCCTGTTGACGTACTCGCTTTCCGCTTTGACCACCGTTGTGTTTGGAGATTGTCCGAGTGGCAATAGCAACGCCATTGGATGCAGGTCCATGCAGAATGTGCCTCCAACGTTGCCGAGTGGCATCACTGTAAAAAAGAACCTGGAAGTCGACTTCTCGATGGACCACAGCGAGATCTGGAGAAACTTTGGCGTTTTACTCGCTTTCGTCATCTTTGTCCGCGGTTTGACGATTCTTGCCATGCGCTTTCTCAACCACCAGAAGAAGTAGATCTCATTCATTAGTAAAATGCCTTTTGTTGTTTGTCAAGAATAGTTGCGTCGTTTGCCTACAGGAATGTTGGTAAGAAGAGATCAGTTTGCACCGAGCGTAAAGTGTAAGCCTTACCCGCCATTCACTTGCCATGAATGAGACCAAGAGGGTCATAAGCAAGTTTCCCTGTTGTTGACGATGTAATAAACACTCTTCATCTTGCTTGAAGGCAATTTTGCTACTTTTTCCATCATTGTTTCCACTTTGACACGCCAAAGTTTCATTTTCGTTGCCAATGACCATCACTCCGCATCCGTAGTGATCACTACGTTTCTCATCATTCCGCAATCTACCGGGTCGGTATGACGCCGGAGTTGTTGCCGCTCAAGTCGTACGACACCTTCGACCACTCGCTCTCCAAGCGCAGTCCGCACCCTCAAGATGTCGCCCGGGTGGGGGGGGGGGGGGCCCCCCCCTCTTTTTTTGGAAATTGCTTGCCCCCACTAAAGTAACTCCGCCCCGAAAAAAAAGACTCCAAGCCCAACAACTGTGGCCGCTTGCGCTTGGGGAAATTAAAGCCCCAACAGCGTTGCTAAGCTCTTTCCAACCTTCTCAGAAATCTCTCAGTCCATGTACAGGCTTCGTCGTGTGTTTCGCCGCCAAATCTCTTCACAGGCGTGGCATTCCTCGTATCCATGCTCTGCAACTTACTAGGCCCCGTCGTGCTCAAGGAGGTAGTCTCCAGCCTCTCCATACTAGCTGAGAAAGACCCAAACGACGAGGCCTTAATACTACAGACCATTTGCGTCCGGGTGGCCACGCTCTTCGCCGCTAAAGTGCTACAAGCATTAGCAGACACATACGCGAACTTTTACAGCGAACTCATCGCAATTAAACTCGTGGCCTCCGTCAAGACGCTGATCTTTCGGGAAACATTGAAATTTAACGCCCAAGCGCGCAGAGACAAGTCCACAGGCGCCATAGCCAACATGTACACAGCCGACAGAGACGCGATCTTGGCCACAGCCTTCTTGGTGCATCAACTGTGGCTCATCCCGTTGCAACTCGTCATTGTCAGCTACATGCTGTACGTCGTACTACACCTTTGCCAGTCCAAATCGGCGACAGTGTAAAGCAAAGCTGTGTGAAGTAACTTAAGTGACAAAGAAATTTTTAATTTTTATTTTCAAAAATTGACTTTAGAGCAATGGCGATTTAGTGCAGAGCTAACTGGTGGTCGGCATCAAAACAAGTTAAAAAAGTCCATCCTGTCTTCGCCCTTTGCTTCTTCCTTCCGAGCACCATCGTACCCGGCACCCCCGCGTTAAAATTCCATTTTATGCTACCTCGGTCGTTGTCGACACGTGCAAAATGCAACTTAGGCCACACACTCGACACGCAGACAGAGCCGTCGCGACTGGGCGATGCTGGACGACTCCATGAGCATTGAGCGGAAAATTCGCTCCTCGCTGTAGCCTGCCTTCTCCAGCATCGTGATGCGCTCCAGCGGCTTGAACCAGCGCACGCGTCTCCGCCGATGTCGTCCTGCGGTTTCCTGCCTGTCCCCCGCCTGTGTTCTCCCGCTGATGCTGCGCCGCGTTCACTGAAGTCCTCCACACACATTGCGGGGTTCGAGCCAGCCCCACCGCTGGACCACCGCGTCGAGGCACTGCGCTGCCGCCGATGCCCACGCCGAACTCGTAGACGGTGACGGTGGACCAGCGTACGCTCTTGGTCGCCATGGCTGCTGTGTATGTGGCTGTTGGACTGGGGCGAGGAAGGAATGGAGGAAAGACCCAGAGGGCGTCGGCTGTATGTCGTTCACGCGCCCCTCCCGGGTGGCCACTCACTCGCGCCGCTGCCATGCAAGCACCAGATTTGGTGGATCTGCTCCATCCACTTACAAACACTCAGTGGCTTGCCTTGCGTTGTTTTTCCCAGTCAGCGCTCAGTTCAACATCGTCCGCTTGCCCAGAAAACAGAGCGCCGGATGCAGCTGCTTGAAAACGCTGCAGAGCATAGCTTCCATGTATGGATCTGCGCTTGGTTAACAAGATGGCGCGCCACTGTGCGTTGTCAGTGGCGGCAGCTATTCGTAGCAAACCTATGGAGTACGGCACGTAAAGTTTTGCACTACACTAAATCAACTTTGCATGACAGGCTTTTTCTAAAAAAATAAATTTCAAAAATTAAAAAAATTAATTACGGGACGTTCCACTTTGCTTTACACTGTCGCCGATTTGGACTGGCAAAGGCTGTAGACATGGCAGCACTAGCCGGCGTGAGTGTGATTGTAGCCATGTTGGGCGTCAACCACCTGATCTCCAAGTGGATGTTCGCGTGTCAGCGAGTCTACAGACACAGCAAGGACGTGAGGATGAAGAAAGTGACCGAAGTGTTCAAAGCGGTGGGAATCGTCAAGTTTAACGCGTGGGAAGAGCGTCTGATGGAGCAAATTAAAGCAACTCGAGCGAAGGAGATGCGAGATCTCTTCAGGCGCCGGTTGCTGGCCTGTTTGAGCGTCGTAATGCTCTGGGGCATGCCGGTGTTTATCAGTGTGGCCTCGTTTGGAGTTTACACGGGCGTGATGCACCGGAATTTGACGCCAGCGATCGTGTTTACCAGTATTGCGCTCTTCCAACTCATCCAAGGTCCGCTACGTATGATTACCAACATTCTACCCATGCTCGTGCAGTCCAAAGTGGCGTTGGAACGCATTAAAGCGTTCTTAGAGATGGCAGAACTGGAGTCGGATAACGTCATGCCAGCTGATCACCCACAAGGCGAGAAATACGTTATCAGGAAGGTGGTTGTCTATGTGGAAGACGGAGAATTCGGCTGAGACCAGGACTCGACGCTGCTCAGGAACGTGAACCTCGAAGTCAAAGCTGGAGACTTTGTGGTGCTGCACGGCTCCGTGGGTTGCGGTAAGTCTTCGCTGTGCTCGGCACTCTTAGGAGAAATGGTCAAGCACAACGGAGCGGTGTTTGTCGGGGCACGTGTGGCCTACTGCTCGCAGCAGCCGTGGATCCAGAACCTGACTGTGCGAGACAACATCTTGTTCGGGCTTCTGTACGACCGCAACAAGTACGAGAAAGTGCTGGATGCCTGTGCGTTGACAGCAGATCTGGCCTCGCTACCTGCAGGCGACTCGACGGAGATTGGAGAACGAGGAATGAACTTGTCGGGAGGGCAGAAGGCGCGAATCGCGTTGGCCCGAGCTTGTTATAGCGACGCAAGTGTGTACCTGTTGGACTCGCCCTTGTCGGCTGTGGACGCTATCGTGCAGAACGATATTTTCCAGAAATGTATGCTAGGACTACTCAAGAACAAGACCATCATCCTTGTGACGCATAACCCCGAGATTATCGAGTCACCGCGTATTTCTCGAGCTGTAACGATCGATGAGTTGGGAGAACTAGTAGAAACGCACCACGTGGACACCCCGATCGAGACGGAGAGGCCGTTGGTGTCTCCATTCGCGGCTCAGCCGTACGAGGCTGTCAATTTGGGGTCTAAGAACGAAGGAGAGAGTGAGTATGGGACCCTGGAGAGAGTGAGTATGGGACCCTGGAGATTGATTTACTGCTGGATAAAGAGCCTCGGACTGACGACGACAGGGATCGTAGCAACATCCTCGAGTTGGCAGAATTTCGCCGTGTACGCCATCGAAGCCGAGAGCTTTATTCTCTGTCGCTGGTGATAACACTGTTGAGCTGGAAAAACTAGGAAAACTGGTGGAGGAGGAGGAGCGAGTGGAGGGACAAGTGGGGAACCACGTCTTCAGCGCGTATTATCGCGCTGTCGGCGGCTTCCCGATCGTGTTTCTTTTCTTGCTGACGTCTGCTTGCTGGCAGGCGTTGCAGATTTCGAGTGACTTCTGGCTGGGTGCATGGTCCAGTGACGGCGTCCACAGTCAGGACTCCACGTCGTATCGACTTAGTATCTTCACAGCGTTGGGTCTCGCGTCGGCGTTGATGGTGTTCGCGCGTATGTTTATGACTGCGGTCTATGGTTTACGTGCCGCTCGACGGATGTTCGACGTGATGACGGAAGCTCTCATGCACGCTCCTATGCGCTTCTTCGACGCCAACCCGATCGAGCCGATCCTCACGCGTTATGGCAGCGACGTGTCCGTCGTGGACTCCAACATCCCGCCGCTGTTCAGTCGAATGTCATCGACGGTATTCTCGGTTGGATGCAGCGCTGTCACCGCTGCGGTTGTGATCCGCTGGAAAGGGTTCCTGCTGTTGCCAGTGGCGTATCTTTACTATCGCATTGGATCGCTCTACCTTCGTCCAGCGAGAGAGCTGCAAAGACTGTCCAAGACAACACAAGCCCCCGTGTTGAATCATCTAGCTGAGACGGTGGATGGTGGCGCTGTCATTCGTGCTTACGGTCGTGGTCACGTGGATCGTTTCCAGGTCGCACACAGCGAGAAACTGGACGACAACAACAAGATTTGGCTCGGCCAGTTGTGCGTGTCCCAGTGGTTCTCGTTGCACATCCAACTTGTCGGTAGTCTCCTGGTTCTGGTGGTCACTGCCTCGCTCGTGATGCTGCGTCATCAACTGGGAGCTGCTGTGATCGGTCTCGCCTTCTCGTATGCTCTGAAAGTATCCCAGAACCTCGAGAGGTTAGGCAAGCGCTGTCCCAAGTAGAACCGATGATGGTGAGTCCGGAGAGATTTCAAGAATACGCGGATATCATTCAGGAAGCACCGTCTCGCTTGCCACTCGACCCGCCTAGTGTACAGCACCCAGAGGTGTGGCCGTCAGCGGGGTCGGTCGAGTTTAACCACGTGAGCTTCCGGTACAAGGATCAAGGTCAGCTGGTCCTACGAGACCTGAGCTTCTCCGTCCGTGGAGGCGATAAACTTGGCATTGTTGGTCGCACTGGAGCTGGCAAGTCCAGTCTGACGATGGCTCTCTTCCGGATCAACGAGCTGGCTGCAGGTTCCATCTGTATCGACGGAGTTGACGTGAGTACTATTGGCTTGACGACACTGCGCGAGAAACTCTCCATCATACCGCAAAACCCGGTGCTGTTTAAAGGCACCTTACGCAACTATCTGGACCCGTTTGGCGACTTTAGTGACGAGGAGCTCTGGACGTGTCTGCGTCGAGTGGGTCTTGGCTCTCGTATCGAAGCGGAGGAGGGCAAACTCGATGCGCTTGTTGAAGAAAATGGCGAGAGCTTTAGTGTAGGCGAGCGACAGATGCTGTGTATGGTCTGCTCGCTACTGCGCAAGTCGCGTCTCGTGGTATTTGACGAAGCTACGGCTGCAGTTGACCATGCTACGGATCAAACTCTGCAACGAGTTATTCGCGAAGTGTTCAAGGACTCCACTGTGCTTACGATTGCGCATCGATTGGACACAATTCTTGACTCGGACCGCATTTTAGTGATGGGTGGTGGCTGTGTGAAGGAGCTCGCAAGTCCTGCTGAGCTTGTTCAGAGAGGTGAAGGACACTTCTTTGACCTCATGGAGGAAGGAGGATATCTCGACCGCTTTCAACAGAGCAATGCCGTTGAAAACGTCAGGCTAAATGCACTGAGACAACGTGATTGAGAACGAAAAAATAATTTTGCAACTGAGATTTTCGGCGAGTTGATGGCAATCTGCGAAGAGAACGCGAAAGATTTAGCAGGCGGATACGCGCTCCGAGGCCACTGCGTGATCTATACACCGATCGTCAAGTCAACGTTTGTGGATCGCCTGGATACAACTCTGGACGCCAACCGCGTGCGTGCTCGCACTTCGTTAATCACATAACACATATCCTGACTGCACATGAAGAGGTTCAAGTGGTTGGTGTCAACAGCTCTGGGGTACGGTACCGGTAGTCCAATATTAATGCTGGATAGTACCGGCGATGAGGGTGGTAAACGCTATGTTACCGATGTAGGACTACATGTACATCGTCTGCGTCGATCGTGGTGAAAACTAAGATGGTGAAGTGACGTTGTGCGTGAATTATTAATATTAATCGCTGAGAATGACAAAAAAAGCTGGACCCTCGAAGGTTTCACGGATGACGACTTGCAGCACTGCTACGACGGACTCGAGAGGAGTGGAGCACCTCTGTCAGGGTACCAGGTAACAATGAGTCAAGGACACGTACTACGTCCGATCGTGCGGACACTTGCCGCGCACTGTGCGACGCAGTGTTGCAAGTGCACGACCGAGACCTCGACGCATTGACGATGAGCCAGCGCATTACATGTAGCCGCTCGAAAGAAACGGCGAATAGGACAGGCAGTCGGATTGAGGTGGAGCAGCGCGGCATTTGAAGAAGGAAAAGAGAGAGCTGCGCGATCCGCACACCAGTGCACGGAATGGACGACTACGATGCGACTACGAAGGTGCTTTCGTTGACTTCCGACGTCGCCAGTTGGACAGTGTCCAATTGAAGCGACATCGTGAGTCGTCGTCACGCCGTGGAGCGGCCAAGTGGGACCATGAGCACGCGGCAGGGTGATCAATGATCACCCCCCGGGTGACCTTGATCATGTTCTCGAAGAAAGAGAGAACGTAAAGAGCCCCCATTGCCAGTATGGAGCTCACCTGATAGTTTTCTGCCGAGTTACAAACTGCCGCAACCCTCTTTCGCCATGCAAACCGGCTGGGTGCAACGCCAGCCAGCCAGTATTGACCGCGCTCATGAGCGTGACGTTTCCTAGGTGCATCATGCGCAGTATCAACATGAATGGCAACAACACTTTCTTCCCTAGTTGCAGTAAATGCAAGTGCAACACGTTTATCATCGCGTGTCGGATTCAGTACAATTTCGTACCCTTCGCTTTCGGTGAAAATTATCGTTTTGCTTCGCTCTGTCCGGCTCAAGGCGTCCCTTTCACATCTCTACCCATATTGTCCATACAACATTGTCATCATCCCTTTCTATACGCCATTTCTTACCGAACGGATGGGAGTCAGAGCAAAGAGTCCCGCCTTCATCTTTTTTCCTCACTCTCGAATACGACGTCGCGAAGACAAGGGACCATCACTCTTGTGAAATGGCCCGAGGCTTCTCTTCGTCGCGGGTGGCGGGACCCGCGGCTTCTACGGCCAGCAACGAGTCTCTGGGTGCCTCGCGCGTATGGACGCCTCTGCGCGAGAACTACTTCGAGCCTCCGCTGCTCTCGTCGCGTGAGCGCGCGTACCTCGTGCGCAAATCATGCGAGGCGGCTCAGGAGCTCGTGGAACGCGCACGCAGCGCCGGCGGGCCTATCGCATGGCGCCACGTAGAGAAGGACAATGGCGTACAGATCTATGCGGGCTCTCCGCGCTCGACAGCCACCGGCGCGGCCCTCACCGCCGCCAGTATGTGTGGCGTGACCAGTGTGCCGGGCACCGTGAAGGAGGTGGCGTCACTCTTCCAATTAGGCTCGACACGACAAATGAAGGAGTTCGCTAGAGCGCATCGAGAATGGTTCTACGACGGCGTGGTGTTGCATACCCTGGCTCCTCGGACAAAGGAAAAGCCTTTGCACCAAGTGACAGCCAAGTGGATGGTTGTGCAGATGCCACACGGTTTGCCACATCGCGATTTCTGCTACTTGGAGTGTCAAGACAAGTTTATCGATGCCAGAGGACGCAAAGGGTGGGTTCTGGGCCAACACTCGATCAAATTACCCGGTTGTGACGACCTGAAGAAAGAATTCGGACTTGTGCGTGGCAGTTTGTACCATTCCGGCTTCGTATTGGTGGAAAGTGAAGAGCGACCGGGTCATGTGGATGTGATTCACCTCGTGCAACTGAATTTGAAGGAACACACTCCTGTGCCCGCCAGTTTATTGCGAATGCGCGTGTTGTTCGTCGCCCAGGTGAGGAACATGCTGAGGAGTAAACGTCTCAATGAGCAGCGATACTTGAGCGACCTGGAGCTGGTCCCCAGGAAGTACAGAGCCAGATGTGCCGTGTGTCAGGACTCGTTCTCGCTCTTATTATTGAGGAAAATGAACTGCCGCAAGTGTGGAGAAGTTGTCTGTGCTGCCTGTAGCAAGGAATTCCCCATTGAGAACCGCAACTTTGCGGCGACGAATGGAGGCGACGAGGTGCGTAAACTACGCATCTGTATGCACTGTTTCCAGGTGATTACGAACGCCCCCAAGCCCACGTCGGCTCTGGTTGAACCGCCACATTCCTCGACCATGTCAATGAGTTTCTTGGGGTATCATGATGATGACAGACGCGCGTCATTTATGACGTCTTGTGTTGGTGGGCGTCATGGTCACAGAGAGGAGGAAGCGCCCAAGATTTTCTTGCAGTCCATGCGACGTGAGAAACCTTCAAGTCGCCGGATGTCCAGCACGTCGCCGATTCCTGGCTTTGGTGCGGACTTTCCGCCCTCGACGTCGCGTCATTGCTCACGTGGACAACCCCCCGATGCTGATCTGTATAGACGATCGCAGAGATACCAGCAACAACAACAGGACTACAGTCGCTCACGTGATCACCGTGGCAGTCAACGTATGCGGCCTTCTGACTTCCGACCAAGCCAGAGTTTGTCGCTGGATGACCCTATTGCTAGAGGAGAAGGACGCATCACGTTGCAGATGCCAGGACCGCCTGCTGTACCGTCTCCCGCCTCGATTTTCGACCGTCCGGTTCCTGGAGCGTCACGACGTCCGCCGAATGGGATTCCACGCAGTCAAAGTAGCGACATGCTGCTAGGAAATGGCCGCAATATGAGCAACTTCAGTCGTTTACAGGAGCTCAGTAGTCGCGAACGTCTAGAGCAACTACAGCGTCAGGACAACTACATGAGCCGCTCCAGTAGCGACCACCGCATGCCCGACGCCTACATGTCTGCGCTGCAGCAAGCCAGTCGCGACAAACACGACTTTGACGCTCCTCCGATGTACCACGCTCCACCCAGCGACTTTGGTGCGTATGGTGCGACGTTGGCTGACCACGCGGTGATTCCGGACTTCGGGCCGTACGATGCGACGCTGGACGACCCGAACGCGCCGCCTCCGCTGGAAATGAGTGCGCTGACGACGTCTGCGTCGACTATTCCGATTGATCTAAACAGTATGAGCATGGCTGCCATGCCGCCCACTGCTCCTAGAGACGGCGGACGCGACCACGAACTGCGGCGTCAACGCGAACGTGAGATCGAGCAGCGACGTTCGTCGACTAGCTCGGACTCTTCTGCCAGCTCTATCGACATTGACACGTACGACGATCCACCGACTCGTGCTGTGGTTCCCCCAATTGCCGAGCAGAAACATGACGAGAGTATGGGACGTATGACGCAGCCGGTGCAAAGCTTCGTTGCTGCGATGGAAAACGACGTGAAAGCAGCGAATATCTACGACACGGACGAAGACTCAGAGACGTCTATGGGGGCGTCGGACGATGAAGAAGAGCGTCGTGTCAGCGCCAAGCTTTCCACGTTGTCCAGTGCTCTGGCTCGTAAGCCCGTCGATGATGATGTTGAGGAGACGAAAGCTCAGGAATTCGCTGAAACGCCTGCGCTGCCGCCTCCGTCGCCTTCGGCTCATACTGCTACACGTAATGTGCTAGAGCGCCCGTCCATTGCGAACTCGTTGGTAGGCTCGCAATTGGCGCCTCCCTTTACTGACAACACACAAGCCGTGGCTCCTAAGAAGACTGGGGTAGTTGAGGTAGACCTGATTGACCGCGATCAACAGCTGCAACGCTCGAAAGTGGAAGACTTGATCGATTATGAGTATGACCAGACGAATATAGCCAAGAAACGCGATGAACACGTATCGGAGACATCTCCAGGATGCGATGAAGATAAACAAGTGGATCGTTTGGCCAGGAAGTACTCGCTACACGGGCAGATGGAGGCTCCCACTGACGGACAGCAGTCTGAGTCGGACGATGAGGCGATCCTCAACACGGTGGGCTGCGATATGAACTACTTGGATGCCGACATGCGTCAGTTCCACGACCAATCACTCTTTATTCGTCAGAGCCATGACGGTGGTGCGTCCCAATCGAACGATGAGATGTCTCCGTACGAGCGCATGCCGACGTCTCCCAAGACCAAGAGTGGTAAAGCTTTAGATCTGGCGATACCCTCACGTCCTACTATCAATCGTGAAGGTACTTTCGCTCTCGAAAACATGTCGGTGGACGAACGGCAGCGATCCACGAACACTCGTGCTGGTTCTGCCAACCGCGTGGTGCTGGGCCCCAGTGAACTAAGCGACAAGAGTTCGCCCTCGACCACACGTACCGACGACCGCTTTGCTACTGGTGTGAGTCTCGTTTCAACTGCTGTAGACGGCGCTGCTGATGATTTGGCGTTCAAAGGAGCTCAACGTGGCTACGAAGTCCCTCGCGACAGGCTAGCGCCAGTAGAAGATGACTCGACACCTCCTGTTATTCCCATGTCGATGATGCTGGCGGCGGACACGCTGCAGACCAGCGGTGATGAGGTTTCAGAGAGCCGCGCTCGTGCATCCAGCAGAATCTCCTTCTCCTCGGTCCCTAGCAGCAGTGCACGTGGCAGCAGTATCTGTAGTATGGGTCTGGATGCGATAACGCCGCCGGCAACGCCACCGTCTGCCTCGCCTGTCGCTATTGAGAGGCTCTCAGCAACGTCAGCATCATCACCTGCTGCCTTGGACCTCGCAACTTCTACGTCTCCTAGCTTCAACGAGGCTATCATCCCGCCACGAAGCAACAGTACTGCGCCGGCGTATCTTCCTGATCGTTTCCGCGCGGCAGAGCAACAGACACCGCCTAAAGAGGAGCCGACCACCTCGACCGCTTCGAGTACGCCAAGACAGAGCACCGACAGCAGCTCCGCTCTGGACAACTTCCAGCTGAACTTCTCGGCTTCTTTCAATGCGCATCAGCAGCAGAAAGCACAAGCTGGTGGTGTCACCGAGGACGCTTCACGCTTGCAACAAGATGAGCGCAATCGGGCGAGCAGTGCCAGCAGCACGGGCAGCAACGACGTGCAGGTGTTCCGCTACCAGTCGGTTGGATCGTCAGTACTGGACACCGTCCCCGCCTCGGGTGTGTCAGAAGATGAGGATAGCGAGGACGAGAGTATGCTGCTGTCGGCACGCCAATTGTATGGACGGTTCGGCAACACGAAGCAACTGTCGAAACTTGGCGGCGATCGTCCTGGATTCCAGCACACACTCAGCCAAATCCAGCAAAGTTTCGACGAACTATCAAGTGACAGCGAGGACGAGGAGAAAACGCCTGCAACCCAAGTGGCCGGACGTCGGGGGTAGACTGCGGAGGGTCTGAGGGTGACAATTATCACAGGAAAGTCTGGTTCGTGTAAATGATCGTGTAGATGTCGTTCATAGGGTCCACCTTGCATCAGCAATATAGAGGATTTCGGCCCTTTTCTTTTAAAAAAAATTGTGCACAGCTACTGTAAGAGCACCGATGCTTTTGAGCATGTGACTTTTACCTATATCGTTTAAGACAAAACTGTGGTGGCCAAAGATGCAATTGTCACGATAATTGGGGACGAAGTCCCTTATAATAATGTTATAGCCTGATTTAGTTTGTTTTTACGACTACTCCTATTTACTTTCTACGGGGTATCTATTAATTATTGGAATGGGCTAAAGGTACAAATTATAATCATGTAAAAAAAAATGAAAAACCTCGATTTTTTAAAACATAATGATCATTAAGCCAAGGAACGATTGTCCAATTTTATTTGATTTGTAATTGAAGGCATCACCTTTCAAAGACATTAAAGTCAAGGGTCCTTTTTATTAAACAGGGAAATCACCACGTTATTGTGGTGGCCTAGGAAATGGCGTAAAAAATCACTTTTTATGATCAATTCGGAGGCTCTAGTAACCCTTTATTAGGGATAAGAAACTGCTATAGCTTATAAATCTAGTAAAAATTGGCGTTTGTAAGAAGTTCGGCGCCACGAACCGTTGCTGCGAGGCATAGCGGCACTGAATGTGTCTGCTGCGCGTGCGAGTCTGGTGCGCGCAGCCAGCACGCAGGCGGCTGCGATACCGGCCAATTTGTCGCTGGCCGAAGAGAAGCCAATGCCGCATGGCCTGAGGCCTTGTTAATCCTTGGCGTCGATGGCGATTGGCCTCGATACTCGATTCTATGTCGAGTAGTACACAGTCGCCATCACCCCTTTTTCCCCTTTGTGGCTCCGATGGATGGCGTTTGTGGTCTGAATCGGTTGTTGTATTATAATTAAGCTGCTTCTGCGAGAACATTTGACGTACTGGAATTTACTGTGGGGGTGGGAAATCGCATTTCAGTTAAGCAATAGAAGGAAGTGTGTAGATTAGCATTGATGTACTAGATGCTTCGACAGTATGCAGTGGTTTGTTTTGTCATAAGTAGGCTTCCGTCGTTCATAACATGAGCTAGTCGTTGGAATCGCTTGGGATAGCTAGTGCTGCTGTGGCAACGACGCGACTTTACTATTTGCTAATGAGAACTACACTCATCGTTGATCGTATATCCGGAAGGGTGACGCATCATCAAATTCATGGAAAAGGATGTTGGCGTAGCGACCTGCCTTGAAGAAGGTTGTCGTTTTATAGTAACTAATAAGTTATAAAGTCGCAGCCTTCGTGTGTTGCACAAGTGAAAATTCGTTGCCATACTTTCTAATTTGCTTGAAGGCGCTATAACATCCAACATGGCACACGGACTCACTGACTAGGTGGATGAATGTTAGAATGCACTTTAATTGGTCAAATATGTAGCCAATAGAAAATGCTCAAATACATATTGAATTGATTATGAGGAGGACTGGCCAACCAAGCAGTGGGTGCCTTCCAAAACCCATATAAAACAGTTTAATCGCAAATTTTTTATGAGTCCTTTAATCACCCTTTTATCACGGTGATGCGTTTTTATATCGGCATTTAGAAAAACCTACAACCAAAACCCCCTATTAAATAGTGTTTTGTCCCAAATTGGCTGTGTTTGAAGTTCAAAACATACTGTGTTGAGTAAAGGATGACGATCGTGACAGGTCATTATAGGACAAAAATAGCTCTACAATCTCTATTTATCAAGATTGCAAAAGATAGCTAAATGATTTGCACCCCCCCTTCCCTGCAACATCCTGATAGAAGATCTCGATAGAGAAGTTGCTATGAGCAGCGACGGAGCGGTATTAGTGCTCAGTGCTGCTATGCGGCGACGCGACAAACGTCGCAAACGGTACTCTCTACTCTTGAGTCGCCTGCGACGAAGCCTCCATGAAGAGAAGCTACGTATTGAGTGGCAGAGACTCGTACGAATGAGGCACTACGTAGCTCTCGACTGCTTAAAGCACCCCATGGAGTCCGACCGGATGCGATTGTGGCTTAACGGCACCGATGGGAACCTGATAACAAAGACGAGCTTATCTCGGTAAGATATATTTGTGTCTATCTACATAAACAGCGACCTGACAGTACAAAATGTGTATTTTGAATAGAGCTGCGTTCGAGATCCTATTAGAGCGTTTTGCGCTTTGTTTTGAGCTTCCTCAGTACTCTCCGCGTGGGGGAGACCCAGGAAGTTACAGCACCACCATCAGGTTCTGGGTCTGTTGTTGTCGTTTTACGTAGGTACCGTGAAAAGGGAATCGCGTTGCCTCATGTTTGCTGTGCCACCCTCCACACTCTCATGCGTGTTAAATGCTGCGGAGGACGCCATGTCTAGAGCTTTAAATGGCTTTGCACCTGCGCGAATTGTGTGGCCATCACCACTTCGACAAAAGGTTTTGGCAAAGTTAGTGGAAGCCCGCCAGCCGCTCTGGTCGATCACAGTGATCACGAGTCTCGTCACGAGCGAAGTCAAGAGACCGATTGATAGTAGTAGGCGCTACCATTCCGGGGCTAACACCTATTAAACACAAACACTAATCGGGTTAACGCGTACGCTTCTCTAAGACGATACTCCAAGAAGAAAATCATCACCTTGTAGCCGCACCTAGGAGCTTGAAGGCCATTGCGGAATTGTTCTGCTCATACCTGAGGGCCAATAGTACCATAGCACAAGTTAACAAGTTAATAAGGTCGAACAAACAATTCGGCGGGAGAATATGCCCTACTTACAACCACCGCGAGTCTGATTGTGCGGTAGGAGAATGATTTTGGAATGAAGTGAGGCCGCGGTAGGCGCGAAACTTCGCGCCTTCGAATCGTTTACGCTTTTCAACTTCAATTTTATGAAATGTGCTAGTTAGGGGAATCGCTTAATCATATACAAAACACAAATTACGTTTTAATTAGTTGCTAAATAGGGGTGCGTGATTAAAGCGGATAAAACGGGATAAAACGGGAAGTTTGGTGAGACGACTTTCTCGTCTCACCATATCACGAAGTTTTTATCATCGTTCAATCCACCCTAACCCCAGTGATTAAATTATTTATGAGGGCTTTGAAAGGCACCCAGTGGCTAATTCTCAGTTTTGCTTAGCTGAAATTGAGTAGTTTTGTGAAGCATGGGCTACAAAATTTTTATGACGATACTGGAATTATCGTACTAAAGTTTTTATCATTACTGAAACAAATATTCCATTCTAAAAAGCTCGTATTTTTTTAACTGCAATGTATCATTCGAAAGACATGATATCATCCGAGTCTAAATCGGAATCAGAGTCTCTGTGGACGCGAGGATATCGAGCATTTTGCTTACTTGAGGAAGTTGTCGTGATTCAGCGCTCTGGTAATCGTCTTTTTCCTTCTTCTTGACGGCGTAGCAGTCATCCGTATTGTGCGAGCTCGTCTTGTAGAAGGAACACCACTTGTCACTCTTGGACTTCCGCTCGGAGCCATCCCTGTACTTCTTACTGTCTTTATCATGACTCTTAAAGACGCTTTTCACTCCGTGTTGGTATTTGGTCCTACCATGATGTTGCCTCCCTTCCTTTTTCTCACGTGTCGAAAGTTGTTGCTCAGCCTTCTCGATGCGTGAGAAGTAGAGCACAAGCTCGCTGAGCTTGTCGTACACAATATCTGCAGCTACCAGCTTGTCTTGCCAAGCACGCGGCATTCCTCACTTAAGGTAGATACAATGCTGCACGGTTACCTCCGGTTGGGGTCATATACGGTACAGATCAGTTATTGGATCAAATATTCTTACTCTAATGGTGATCAGATAGCTCATTAAGATTAAGCAGCGTGTATCAATATCTCCTGGTTAGATATAACTACGACGAAGCTACCTACTCACTATTGCTCTTCCTCATTCACCTCGCCTAGACCAATCGGCTTCCGAAGAGCTGTCGGATGCCAGCTCAACTGCTGGAGGTTCCTCGTCCTCAGAATCATCAGCAATGTCATCCGGTATTTCAACGGGCGACGGTAGCTGTATGCGCTCGCGTGGTAAGTGGCGTGCCTGTCCGCGCGGAACATCAGCAAGGCGTTGAACATACTGCGCCGATAGTGTCTTGATAACACTAACGAAAGACGTCATACTAGGGCGGGGCTTAGGGAAATGGCTGTTGAGCTCCCTGTTAAACTTTTCTAAAGGGTTATTTGTCCGTGCGATGAGCTCGTTGTTTAGGCCGGCAACATTCCATACGCTCACGTCGTACGTTTCCAGCCACGTCCGATTAAAGTACCCCCAGAATCCTCGCCACTTCGCTTTAGAGTACGAAATCCCGACCACGCCACAGCGCTGGCGGATTTCACGCTTCACCCACTTGATAGCACGCTCCATTAAGCAGTGCTCAACAATGGTAAGCATGTCGACGACACCGCGGGTCATAGCAATACAACACTCCTCCTCCGGAATCAGAAACCGCTTCATAGCTCGTCTCAGAGCCTGCTTGAGATGAAATAGGCAGCCTAGGACAATTGCATTTGGAAATTGAGTCTGCACAGCATCAATCAGCGCGATCTCGAAGTCGCACACGACTTCGGCGGGCTCCAGTTGCTGGTCGGTACCTTGTACCACGAAATGTATCATGTCCCAAAAGGCATCACCACTACGAGAGGTGCTCAATACGTAGTAAACAGGTACAAACAGCCCCGAAGCTCTATCATGTACCATGAAAATGACACACGGTTTGTAGCCGGGTGGTACACAGCGGAATGTACCATCAATAAAAATCGTAGTTCCATTGTAGCGGAGAAGGTTGACGAGGTTTGGGTGCGCCCAGCCGATCAGCCGAGTAGGCTTGTTAAGGTTCTCGCGGTTGATAGTGACGTAATGAAACTGAAAGAACGAAACCGTTGCGTCCAACGCCAATGATAGAGGCGGGATTTCGATCGCTCCGTGTACATCTCCACTGAAATGCCTACTGCGTGCCTGATAAACACGTCGAAGCACTTGGGCCTCCGACAGCCCGCGCACAACGTGTTCATTGTCTGCGCCGTAAAATTCGTTGCGCAGCGCTTCCCAAATACGCCGCGCAGGAAGCGCAACCTGGTCGATAGCGAGCATGTCTGCCCGGTCCTTCATCGCTCCCGTGACATCAGCAAGGCTACTGCCAACAGCATCAACGCGGCGACAGGTGTGGGGGCGCCCAACTGTGTAGCCCATTGTACCAATGAAGAATGCCATCGTACCAAGACAGCCTTGGCGCCAATGACAGCAACGGTATGATATCTTTCTCGACGATGCCCACGCCCTAGTATACTTGAAGCCGCGAAAATAGCACGTGGTCTTCTCCTGGCGCACTTGGCCTCTGGGACGGCTTGACGACAACGTTGGTCACCCCAGCGCCGTCTGGAGGTTCGGTGTTCCCCGGGGGGAGACTGTGCAGGTGCCTGCATGTTACCAAATGAGCTCTTCTTCACAGGTGCCTCGCAGGGATCCCCGCTCTACGTGGCCTCTTTAAGGCCGTGAATTTTCAGATCTCGCATCAGATCATTGCGAAATCAACATATGTACAAAACTCTGATCTGTACCGTATATGACCCCAACCAGGTTTTACCTGCTGCACCTCGGGCACTTCTTCGGCGTTCAGTGGTACTTCTGCGAGCATACGGCCATATATCTTCGCACGATGGGAATAAATCCTGACGACTGTCTCATCGCGACGCTTCTCCCTGGTCCAGAGCTCGTTGTCCAAGTCTTCGCTGAAGTCTGCGGGAGCCGACAACTGATCCACGTCTGCAAAGAGCTCCTCGAAGTACTTGACCGTGGTGATGGCGTCAATGGCGGCTTGCTCGACTTCAGGCCCCAAATCCCCCTCGATGAGAGCAACGAGGTGGTGGGACTTTTGCTCGTCAGTTCACTACTTCTTGCAAACTAGACTGCAAAATGGACTGCTCCACTGGATCTAGTCTCGAGCTCGTCCTCCACGGAACTTTTGATCTTGATAAGCAATCTCCGCAGGAGTTGCCGCGGTCGCCGGTGTGACTACCACCGTGTTGGCTACTAGCCCAGTCTTGTTCAGCGCCCCATGCTTCATAAGGCGTTGGTTGATTGTCTTGAATCTCTTGTTTCCGATTTTTTTTCAATTTTGATATACCAAAAGGGCACGCCAGGGGCTTGCAGAGGGGTGTATCGCGTCCAAAGGCCCTGCAGGTGGGGAACTGCGGAGCTTGATGTAAGATGGAGAATAATAATAGATTTAGACTGCCTCGTGCTCTAACCTACTTTATCTAGCTCTTACCTTGAAAATCTGAGGTTCTTACTGGTGCAATCAGGTGTCTTCTGGACTTCCACAATAAGTGGATACGCGAGCGATTCCTTCCTTCGCAATTTAGCGGTCGAATCACCTGTATCAAGGCAACGATGGCCCTGATGAGACTTCAGCGAGCGGTGCGGCACTGGCACGTAGCTCTTCGGCTGGGCTTACGAAATAAAACTTATTCTAAATCCGTACAATCAACCCGTCCAAACGCTATACGCATTCGCGACTGTTTCGCGATTGGCTTTCCGACTAGATACCGATAATTTATGCAGCTACAGCACTGCGACCACAAGAAGGATATTGGTGGGACTCTTCACGCTGAAGTCTCTTCACTTCAGCGTAAAGACTCCCCGGGCAACATTTACGGAGATGAAATTATTTCTGCTTGTCGTAATTTACCGTGATGCTACGCTTGGCCGCCCGACACTTACCTGGGTCACAAAGGATACCAGATACAAGTATACTAGTACATCCCCAAACTACTTGATTAAAGTAGAGGAGCTGTTTCTCATACAAGCTGAAATGACACGTTATACAGGTGTATACATGTGAGTGCTGATGTAAGTTTTAAGAAGACAGCGTTAGTTGGGCTCTGAGTATAAAAGGCTAGAGTAGTTTTGGGTCGAAATGGATATAAAATCCAGTACCACATCGCCAAGCGAACGCCCATGCTCGACGTTTACGGGTAAGATTATTAGCAAAGCTCATAATTAGTGCAAAAAAGTAAAAATTACCCCAAGCTGATCCGTTGAATATTCCGTTTGTGAATGACCTGCCTCCATTAACTCCAAAGTGGTCCACCGGTGAGAGCTGTTAATAGCATTTCGGTCGAACAGCTCTACCTATTTGTACGCTGTCGCTTTTCCAATTGCCTCTTTATCACGTGGAAATCTGTTTTAAATAAAGCGCTGTCCTTGGAGTTCGCTTAGGGCAAAACTTCGTTTGCGGCCGGGCGAAGCGGTACACTGTACATGTCCGTAGTAAAAATTAACGGTGGTGCTGATAAACTCAAAACATTAAATGTATTCTGTTGTTTAAGGGAAGTATTTCTGTAGACTGCACTTCGAAGTTATCGTCTACTTTTTCTGGAAATTGAGAAACCGCATCGCCAAAAGTGTCAAAACTCGAATGAAAAGCACGATTCCGAACAAGATACCGCAGTTTCTCCAGATGTGTTCGTGCTTCATACTGAAGTTGACTTCAAAGTATTCCTTTACGATAATCCCTTCGCGCAACGATGGTGGCGCGTTCGACAACTCGTTGCATCCAATGGCACTGCTGCCTTCACTAGGGCAATCGCCAAACACAATAGTGCACAGCGCCGACATTGTGTAGGTGAACGGATTGATGTGGTAGATCCATTTGACGCCTGTAGGCAGCTCCGAGGCGGGGGGACTGAAGCCCGCGAACAAAAAGGTGAAGAGGCTCACGAGCATTCCCAGGATTTCCGCCACCTCCACATTCGGGGTCGCAAACACAACAAGCTCGGCGAGATACTCTTGGAACAGCACACCCAACGACAGAACGAGGTAGAAAGTGAAGAAAGCCTCAGCACCGGTGAAGCCCACAATTGGATAAAAGACTGCCATGAAGAGCAACACACCCGCGAAAGTGTACGGAATCTCGATGACACTTGAGCCGAAGAAGTACCAGAACGCGTTGTACGTTTGAGCCGCACGCTCGCGATAGAATGCCGAACGCTCCTTCGCCACGACTGGTACAAACCCGTTGAACGCGATGATCCCGATGAAACCAAGTGTGGAAACGACCATTCCCAATCCGGAATTGATGCCGGCGTACGTGCTGAAATCCGTGTCAAGATACGTGATGCCCGTGAGAAGACCCAGTCCAGTCCACACAACGAAACGCGTCAAGTTGTACGACGGTGTTCTCCAGTACATGTTGGTGAATCGAAGAAGCAGAAATCTCATTTGTGTGAGCTCCGTGGCAGCTCGTTTGTCGCCGTATTCGAGCGGTGGCAGGGAAGGTGACGGCCTGGACACACCCTCACAATCCATATCCGACTGTAGGCGCGCGTGGAGTGCGCTGGACTTGAAGATATGCACAAAGTCAGTCTTGTCACCGTTCACGTTGCCGACACCGGCACCAATCACGTCCAACATCCACGACGCCGGGTTGTAGTTGTCTCGCAACTTCTCCACTCCTTCGATCGACTCAAAGTACTTGATCATCTCGCTCGCATTCACGCCCAGTTCTCCCGCAAACACCGTCTCACCGCCACGTTTGAGCAGCAACATGCTGTCAAAGACTTGGAACACTTCAGCTGACGGCTGGTGAATAGTGCAAACTACCGTGCGACCGGTATCTGCCACCTTACGGACACCGTCCATGATCAACTTCGCCGACCGAGCATCCAACCCACTTGTAGGTTCATCCAAAAAGAGAACACTTGGCTGTGCTGCGAGCTCTACGCCGATCGTCAGTCTCTTCATCTGCTCCATGGAGCTGCCACGAATGATCTGGTCTGCAATTGGACTGAGTCCCAGTAGCTCCAAACAAGTGTCCACCGTGTCGTATTTGTAGCTTTCCGGCACATCCGCTCCTTGGCGTAGGAATGCACTGAACGTCAGCGCTTCACGGATCGTAGACGACTCGGAGTGAATGTCCATTTTCTCACAGTATCCCGTCGAGCGACGAATCGCGAGATCCGTAGCTGGGTGTCCGTTTAGTAGAATCTGTCCTTGAACCTTGCCACCCGTTTTGCGTCCGGCGATCACGTCCATCAGCGTTGTTTTACCTGCACCCGAAGACCCCATGAGTGCAGTAATAGTACCAGGACGGGCGTATCCGCTGATACCCTTGAGCAAATCGATGGTCTCTTTCGGGTTCGCTGGATCCGGAACTGTGTACCACAAGTCCTTGAACGCCACCGTCACTGGGACAAACCGGTCACTTGCTGCAGCCACGGGTAACACGACTTCAACATCTTTTTCCTGACTGCATGGCGTCTGCGCCAGAGAATAAGCATCCGACTTTGAGGGCTCAGGGATAGCTTCGATGGCCAGCACAATGTTCGCGGGTCTTTCATAGCGATGATACTCCAGAGCAACAAAGGCGCAGAAGAGAAAGAGGACGTAGGACGCCACCATAAAGACCATGCCATACCAAATCCAGTATCGCTCTGGTGGGACTTCGTATGTGCTTAGCGCGTACTCACTCATCTTCATGCCGTATCTAGCGCAGTAGTCGATACCGTCGAACACGCACGTATCAAAGCGGGACTCAGTGTACTGATTCACGGCCAGAGCTCGAACACCCCAGCCAACAGGGTTGATCCAGTAGAGCCAAATGAGATAATCCGGAATCTGGTCTTTCGTGATGGTAAAGCCAGCAAACAAGACGAAAAACTCGACTATCACACCAGACACGGGGTTGGCCACATTGACGTTGGGCGAGACACTTGACAAGAAGAAGAAGAAGGCGCCCATTGAGATGTTGATCAAGCACAGCGTCACCACAAAAAGTAGGAAGCTACCCGCCGAGCTCACAAAGCCGCACATCCAGTACACGATGGAGCTAAACACGACAGTCTCCAGTAAGATCGGAGGTATCTGACTGGCTGAGAAGGACAATACGTATGATGCAGTTCGGAAGAAATTGGCACTGCGTTGCTTGTAAAAGACCTCACGGGCAGCGATGATCATCGGGATCTGAGAAGCCAAAGCCAGTGACAAGCATAGCGTAGCCTCGAAGATGATACCCATGGCCAGCTGCGGATTAGCGGGGTCGAACTGGTAAAACACGCAGCCATACAACAGCGCCATGATCGTGTTCATAACTAGCCTCCCGACAAGACCCGACATCTCTCGACGCATCATGTTCACTTGTCGCTTCATGAGCAGTGAAGTACTATCCCAGAAGCTTCGGTAGAACTCTGGCTGAGCTTCAATATGAGTATTTTTGTTGTAAGCAAAACTGGAGCGAACTGAGTCCTCAACGTCTTTCAGTACGTGGGCGTACATAGAAGAGCGTTCGAAGGCCACAGCAAACTCGCGAGAAGAGCGAGGGACGTCGCTTCTCACTTCGTATTGGTCCTGCTCGTTGGTACCGAGATCCATCAAGAAGTCAGCCACATCACGTTGTGGAGGACGTTTGAAGCCAAGACCCTCGAAGTACCGCAACGCTTCTTCGCCAGGACCATGGTACATGACGCGACCTTCGTTCAGAATCATCACGTTGTCAAACAACGCAAACAGTTCAGGCGACGGCTGCAGCAGTGAGATCACCACTGTCTTGCGAAACTTCTTGGCGATACTGCGCTGCGTCGTGATGATGTCGAACGTCGCTGCACTGTCCAGACCGGTGCTGATCTCGTCCATCATCTTGACGTAAGCGTTGCCGAACTCCATCTCGCCAGTCGTCACCCGCTTGCGTTCGCCACCGGACACACCACGCAGCATTTCATCTCCCACGACGGTGTTCTGGCAATTGTCGAGTCCTAGTTGCTGGATCACGAGGTCCGGATAGTGCTGATACATCGCTCGAACCACCTTCAAAGCCTCCGCATTTTCCTCTGGGGTTCCGTGAACAAACTGTTTCTCCCAGTACTCGGCCAGATCCCCACCGCAACAAGCGTGCGCGAACTCAAGCGTCTCCTTCGCAGTCAACAAGGCGTAGTGCTCGTCGCGCTGAGGCACATACGATACCAACTGCGACAGTTGCTTGCGCACCTCCGATAACGGAGTCCCATTGTACGTCACGTCGCCCTCAATAGTGATGTTCTTCTCCTCCGGGAATCGGCCGCTGAGCAACTTCATCAAGGCAGACTTGCCCGATCCAGGTTGTCCCAGTACCAGCGTGATGGTACCCGGCTTGAAAACGCCACTAACATTAGTCAAGATCTCCTTCCTCACTGAATGTTTCTTGGCGATCACACCCCGGACGGCTTTCATCATCTCATTTGGCAGCGTGGGCAGAGTCGTCTTCAAGTCGTTCTTGTCCGTCACTGCGATGTCGGCCGAGATGGAAATTTCTTTGAAGCAAACTTCCAATTGCGGTAGCTGCTTGTTCATGGCCTTTTCCATTCGAGACGTCACGTGATCGTGTAGCTGTAGTGGCCCTCGAGCCATCAACGTCTTGGCATCATCGTACTCGATTACCGGGACAAGAGGGTCGCCTCTGTCGTCTGGATGCATACTCGTCCTCTTGAATTGCGTTGTAGTAGCAGTGGATGGAGGTCGTATGGAGTTTAACGCCAATTGAGAAGTGATGGAGCATAAGCTGCCGTCGGGATTAATCGCCGCTGATTATTGGACCCACTTGCGTCGCAGAGTGCGTCCATTATCATTTCGATTACGACTGGACCAATCATATCGACATGGTGATGATGGGACGCACTGTACATTATTCGTCCAGTCGAAGATTGCAAACATCGACGTCGACGCCAAAACGTTTACTCTTCAATGATGACATACGCGTTGCCTACGGATGCTTGTACCGTACCGTACACAAGTTGTAAGAATTTACTTTGAATTTATTAATTATAAAATGTAGCCATAGCTCGCTCAGAGATGCTGACCCCACCACCAATCTCACTGATGACCTTCAGTTTAAACTCATTGCTATAGATGCGTCTGCGACCGCTAGATTTGCGAATAGAGCCTCCGAGCTCAGTATTTTCAGCTTGACCACGTTCACAGCTATTAACTATCTCTGTTTCCGATAGCAACAAGGCCTCTACTGTAGATGTCCAGCAGCAGCATCTGCCAGTCTATTGGATAAAACAAATGTATGGTTCTAAGTTGGGTTAAAAAGAAGAACCTCGTGTCATATCATTTGACGCAATCAGTTGGCAATAGAATTACACACGTAATGACATTCATTCTGTACACCGTCAAATCTGCTACCGGTA
Source organism: Phytophthora infestans T30-4 (assembly GCF_000142945.1). Lineage (NCBI taxonomy): Eukaryota > Oomycota > Peronosporomycetes > Peronosporales > Peronosporaceae > Phytophthora > Phytophthora infestans. The sequence continues at coordinate 2,138,161 of NW_003303743.1, forward strand.
GACGGATTTTGACGTGACGATATTCTGAACAACACGCCAAAAGGATGCAGCTCAAAGGACGTGGTTTGACCACGAAGTAAATCGTCTCGTGCCACAAGTTGTTTCCTCAGGAGAGACTGCAACTATTTTATTTCCGATCTGCTTCTAGTTTTGGACTTTCAGGAAAAACATTAATCTCTTGCCAGCCATCACCACACGCTATCGTACGAGCCGTCCAACTGACACAGAGAAATCCCATCATATATTCCGATCTAGCTTTTTTAATTGCTTCTTGGGGCCCAACAGAAGGACACTTGCTTTAGGTAGAATGCCTACAACTCGAATAATCTGACCGTCTGTGCGTTAACGGATGCAAATATTCAACCATTCCAGCTAATGAGCATCCGACAAAGGCCACACAAGAGCTCACAAGAAATCGTAATTTATCACCCGAATCGCGACGGGTCAATGGAGGGCCTCTGCTTATTCGTATTAACACCAAGTCTGGTCATGGAGCTGGGAAACCCACCACGTGACGTAACTTGAGCGATATCCGTGGTATTTCAAGTCCAGAATCTGCTGCAACGAGAAAAGATGCGAACTTTAAATATGTCACTTCCTTGTGATCTAAAGAGGTCGTAAAAGCTCGCAGATTTGTCTGTGCCAGGAAAATGAAGAAGGAAAAACCAAATTGTTGAATCGAAAGATTCTATTTTGCTGTCGATTCAAGTTTCAGCACAAGTGAAAGGCGTTTTAAGCGGAAATTCCAGTAATGCTACGTATTTTGATTGCACTGTATTGTCTTGTCTGGGGGTTCCCAAGCGAAATCTTGGTGTTTCCAGCCCCCTGTTGCTCGAATTTTTGCAAATGCGAAGTGACCTTGGAACTAAATGTGAGCTCATCGTTGAGTATGTGCTGCTGCTCTTTTCTATTGGTCGGTCATCTGCTGTATCCTCCACAGTAAGCAGTCAGAAAAATATTAACAAAGTAAAATCTCTTTTCCCAACCTGTCGTAATGAGAGTATCAGCTGCCGTCGTTGAGCTAATACTTTCCTCTTCTTCTTGAAAGCGGCATTTGATTTCTCCACCTCCTTGTGCCACTTTTGGTGAGTTCTTTGGCGTTCCTCCTCATTCCGCATTTTCTCAAGTTCATCCTGTTCAGGTGTTCGTTGAGCCTCTTCCTATCGAGATCAGTCAATTATGCTACCATAGGCAAGTCGTCGCACAGCGCAGCCCATAACAGCAAATACATCAGCTCACACTCGCTTGTATCTCCGCTGTGATGGCGGCAAACAGCCGCCGCTTGCGGCGCTTCTGAAGGTTCTTGCGGTTGGTGCGTGCGGGCATCAAAACCTGTCGTTAGACGTATTGTCTCTATTTTTAGCAATTATTATACTAAATCATAGGTTTGAGCAGTTGGCAACTGCCTTCTCTAAAGTTGAAGTGAACTTCATTCTCATTCCGCATTGGGCGCCCGCACTCGAGAGCGTCAGGGCGTCGACATACCCTGGTTTCTTCCTGTGCACCCGCCTGAAGGCAGCCTTCTCAATCTATATTACATACTACTGAAGTACATCGTTTCCTCTCTCTTCTTCACTTAATTCTAAAGGGAGTCGTGCTCTTGTCGCAGCTTGACACCGCCTAGAACCGGAGTAACCGCTCTGTGTGAACTAAGAGAGAATATACGATGTTTGAGAAGGTAGTGGAGTCGGTTTTGGAGGAGTATGTGAGCGAGTGGGTGGAAGGGCTTGACTCGGAGAAGATGAAGGTGGCGTTGTTCGCCGGTAAGGTCGAATTCCGAGACTTGAGGATGCGTGGTGCCGCGTTGGATAAGTTCCAGCTGCCCATGAAGATGAAGTCGGGTAGCGTAGGCAAGCTGAGCATCAAGGTGCCGTGGAAGAAGCTGACGTCGCAGGCTGTGAAGATCAAGATCGAAGACGTGTTTCTCGTTGTGGAACCCACAGAGCAGGACGAAGCGAGGAAGAACGAAGAAGATGACGATTCGTACTTACTTCGCACGCGTTGGGCGAAGCAACAAGAAGTGAGGATGCTAGAACTGTTGGAGAAGGTGAAGAATGATGGCAACTCGTCAAGTGCAAGTGATTATGAGGGAGATCCTGGAGCTGGAGATCCAGACCCGACTGCATCTTGGAGTTATCGCAAGAAGATACTCAACACCATCATGGACAACGTTTCGTTCGAGTTCACCAACATTCATATTCGCTACGAAGACTCGAAGCATCTTGCGTCATCGATTCCATTGGCACTTGGTCTTACGATTGACTCGATTGTGATTTCGACTACGAATGCTAACGGACAAGAAGAGTTCGTGGATCGTGCGCAGGCTCGCACTGCGTTTGTGCATCGGCGTTTAGAGATGGTGCAGGCTAGCGTGTATGGAGATCACATCGAATCCTCTAAAGTGAAGGTCGGGATGGGTCCTATGGCCTCGGGATCGAATATTATTCATCCTTTCAGTACTCGGATCAACCTGGCACGGAACCACGATGAGCGATCAGCAGCTACGATCCCTAAATTGCGATGCTCGGCGGAGATAAGCGCGATAAGAGCGTGCTTAAATCCAGAGCAAAGTACGTTTCTCATTGGGATCGCAGACTTCGTGTCTGCTCACGAAATGTACTTGAAGCGTCTGCATTTCCAGCGGAAGCGACCAACTGTTCGTGTTCGCTCGAATGCCAGACTTTGGTGGCAATACGCTTTGCGTGGTGTAATGGAACTACATACTAGTACAGCTAATCAGAAGATAATTACGACAACTGGAGCAAGCAGAAGCCCATCGCGGAAGGCAAGTGTTTCTACCCGGCGGTACGATTGGAAGCTATTCGTGACGCTCTGGTTCGCTCGGAAAGAGTATATTCATTTGCACAAGAACATGTTACGCGCTGCAAAGAAGAAAAAGCTGGCCATTGAGAGTTTGATGGCAGATCGAAATCGCCTTAACGAGCTGGAGGACAATTTGGAAGTGCCGACGATCGTCTTCTTCCGGTTGTGTGCAGCGCGGGAGCTTGAACTTGAAGGTCAAGGCAACGATTCCCCAAGAAAACTGTCGCAGTGGAAATCTAAGTGGTCGTCTGGGAGAACGTCAAGTGGCAGTTCAACTAGTGGAGCGTCGAATGGCCGAGACAATTTTCTCGAAAAGTTGGAGCTCTATGTTGGTGTGAATGATCGAATGCATTCATCATCAGAGGGTCGAACTTCGAGTTTTCACGAGGAACGGAATGTGGAGGCTTTGCTGATGGCTTTGGATTTAGTGGTGATAAGTTTTGAAGTTGTACTGGTGGAAGAGTACAAGGACGGAGACAAGTCAGACACCCGAGACTTCCTAAGGTTTGAACTCAACGAGTTTGTCGTGACTGTGCTGCAGCGAACTAGTTCTTGCACTGTATCATCACGAATCACGTCTATCCAGATTCTGGATTTCCGTCAAACTTACGAGGTAAAACACTTAGAGAAGAAAGAGCCGCAAGCGCTTCTCTCCATGATCGATACGATCACTCCTAACGGTCAAGTTGCGACGCGCAAGAATCCGTTCGTAGAATTGAACATCGAGTCGTCCGAGAATAAGTTCCAGCTTGATTGTAAGTTTGAGAGGTTCCGCTACATCCACAACTTATACGCGACATCAAAACTCCGCGCATATTTTATTCCTAGAACTGAGGATGTTGCGGCACCAGCTCGTGCTAAGGAGAAATCACCCTCACCACCAAAGTTGACACGGAAGGCAGCTGCACTTCCTGCTCAGTTGCTACGTAAGAAATCCCTCGAGAACGCATTTGGAGCCCCTGAAATTACAAAACCGCGTCGAAGTAGCAGCGTGAGGGCTCGAGCCATTCCAACCAGAGAGATTGCGTTTTCAGTCATACTACCGGAGATCGACGTTTTTGTTCATACAACGGATGCCTCTGCTGAAGTTGAAGCGCGATTGCTTGGAACCCATTTCCAGAATGGAGTTGCACACAACACGTTTGAGCTATCAATCCAAGGTGCCGAGACCTACTTCCTAGAGCCACATACCTCAGCCAGTTCGGATGGAAAACGTGAAGGAAGCAACGAATTTGACGCTGGAGGGCGAAAGCGCTCCACTTTGATGCAAAGTACGAGCCTGGTATTCTATGGGCAGAAGCTTGTGGAAGGATATCTGGTACCGAAGTGGGAAATGAAGTGCACGTCCCCTCCCATCCAGTTTTCGATGTCCAGCAAGCAATACCAGCAGCTTCTGCAGGCATCGGCAGAATGGCAAGGGCCCAGTCATAAAAACGAAACGATGAAGTCTGGTAAAGCTACTTTGTTTGTAGCCGAAGATGAGCGTCTCAATGTCGGCATTTCGATCCCTCAAATATTAATTGACTTTAATGGCGAAGGTCCTATCCAGGAAGCATTGAGCGCGGCATCAACAGAGTTAGAGGAACTCACGGGGTTTGAGTTAGATATACGAGACCTAAATGTGATGGCAAGATTTTCGTCGGTTGCTCAAGCTGCTGCAGTGGACATGAGCGCGTTGTCGTTCGTAAAGCGCGAAAGGCCGAAATTGCCGGAGGGAGCTGCTAGGTCAGATCCCGTTACTATAGGGGAGTCTGAAGCCGTAAACTCATCGATTCCTACGCCACTAACAACGGCATCTGACACAGTCTCTGCAGCGTACGATCCGACAACAGGAAATCGTATTTGCAAGTTGCTTGAGCTTCGCGGGAAGACGAGTATCATGGTGTCTAGTTTCGAACCACTGATGGGCGAAGTCAAAATTGAGCAAGCGGCTCTGTACTGGGATCACGAGCTGCTTGTCGCACTTGTACGTTATCACTCCAAGTCTTTGATCGGCAAGCAGAGTAAAGCTGTCGTACGTCCGGATTCAGCTGATCCTGCGCTCACACCCATGACTCGTTTTGCTTTTCAAGTTCGAGTCCAGCGATGGTTTGCTTTTTTCATGCCGAAAGCATGTCGCCAGGAACAGATTTCGTTTACGCTTCGTGGAACTGATCTACGCTTGGATATTTCAACTTTTGACACCGAATACGCGTGTGTTAAGCTGGATAGTTCAGGCGAGATTCAACTCATATCAACTCGGCTGAATCGAGTCAAGTCTGAAAATGATATCGAGGGTGAAGGAGCTCGTATTGAATCTCGCTCTGAGGAAACACACGTTCTTCTTCGAGCACAGGCTCCCGTAACAGTGACGCTAGAGTCGGCTGGTTTTGGATCGCTAAAACACCGTGGTGGAGCTGCAGCCCACTACAGAATCGAAGGGGAGGAGATGCAGGTGAACTATTTGCACTCGTACTGGTCTCTGTTCCTGAATCATATCACAAAAGAAATTGCTGGTTTTTCGCGGTGGACAGACTTGCTCAGGATGCCAGCAGGATTGCAAACACTAAATGAACGACTAAATCTCGAGATGGAAATAGCCCATGTGAGTTTGTTATTACCCACATGTGAGAGTGAGGGAAAGCACAAAACACCATCGGATCATATCGAACTCGACATTCGCGACATTTCGTCCTCATCACGAGCCTATCCGGATGATACGACACTTGAACAACTCGGCGTTCAAGTAAGAACGCTGCAGGTGATTGCAGTGATGATTGAACCAAAGAATCCGAATCAAATGACTACCGATGAGGAGACAATTAAAGACGAAGCCCCAGTCCGTAATTTCTCTCTTGGACAATTTAGTGACGTGTTTATTGAGCATGTGGCCGTTCCGCTTGTATCTTCTTGCAAAGGAGTAGCCAAGGATGATGAAGGATGCGAGGATTCTTCGCTACTCGACATCATGACTGTTTTGGAAGAATTGGAGAAGATGCGCAGTCACATAAAGGTGTCTTTGTCATCATCTAGCAACTGGTTAAACTCTGCTGCTTCTACCAAAAAGGATAACGATGCTGCGGATGGTACATCGCGTTTGGCATTGAATCCGTACCAGATCGAGCTGCTGTCGCGTATTCTCGACAACAATTTTGCGAGCCTTCCACCCCCTGTATGTCGCAATTTCAACGACGCCGATGACCTGAAAGTCTTGGACATGGCCTTTGTTCTGGGAGATTTAGCTCTAGATCTTCTTGACCCCTTTGACTCACCCATTGACAATAGCAATGGCGACAGGCCGTCAAGTGGCACGACAATAGCTCGGATTTCCCTCGAGCAATTTAAGATAGCACTGGACGGTTTTGCATCTCTACGATCTCAAGTTCGTGCTTCATCATGCAAGGGTGCGCTTTGGAAGGTTGATTACAGTGAAGACGAGACACCTGACGATGCTGCAAGCGAAGTGAAATCTGAAGTGCAAACACTTTGTGGCAGTATTTTCTCGTCATCAATGGATGATGTAACGAAGCAAGGAATCGACATTGTAGTGGATCAGCGTGTTCCTTCATCTGACATCGCGGCTCATCCTAAAGATGTTCGCATCCATTTGGATGCATGCGAGCTTCTACCCGAAATCGTAGAATTTGGACAAAGGATCAGATACTTCGCCTCCATCGAATCTGAGCTGTCGGATAAAATTGACCGCGCTGACAGCTCTTTGAATGTGTCTATTACAACTGGAATTGTTTATTACTTGGCTGCAGAATGTGTTCCCAACCACGTGGACGAGTATGGAGCTGAAGACGAAGTCTCTCGTCGACTGTATCCCCACGACGCGACGTTAAAAATGATTGCTAGTGGGTGTATCGTTGGACGGTATCACAGTGACGATCCTGATAATTCAAAAACTCAAGTGTATGGGCGTAACATGTCGGTAAAGGTGAGCTCGGAATGGCCCCCAGACCCAGCAGTGTTGATCGCGCCAGTTCCTACAAGTCCACAGTCAGACTCGCCCACCAAAAATGAAGAGCCTGGGGCTATTCAACCTCAGACAAAATATGAGCGCATTGTGTGTGACGACTTCACGATCGATGTCGAACTGGTCACTGCAGAAGACGCTGAGGCAACCATAGCCATCAACCTGACTCATTTCCACGCTGTTATCTGCACTGTTGATCTATTTCTCTTCAGTCAAGCCAAAAACGTGCTAGGAGCGGATGACGACGTCAGTGATGGCAGCACTAAGCGAGAAGAGACCGAAGAAGATGGAAGCTCGGAAGAAGGAGAAGCTGACGCTGATTCTAAACCTGTGGAATCCCAACAAAGATCACTCGCGCCGCCAGAAATTGAGTTCCGCGAGGATAGTATCAGTATGGTTCAGCTGCTACTTGAAGATACAAGTATCACGCTTCTTCGACAAAGTGGGCCCCACTTGTCACCAATAGCGCGTCTTTATACCTTCCGCGCAATGTGCAAGGTGACCTACGAAGTAGGAGAACGAATCGATGGGGTTGTTCCGACATTAACAGAGGTAGTAGTGGAGTTCCCTGATGAGAGTCTGAACGAGCCAAATGCCGACGATGGAGTAAGTATTTGGGGTTTTAACACAGCTCTAGGTTCGTGGGAACCGATGGTGGAGCCGTGGATGTTTGATCTTAAAGGCTCTTTAATTCGCGATGAAACAGGAGAGGTGACTGCAAATCTGGATTTCACTGGGAAGGAAGGCCATCCTCTCAACGTCAATATGTCTCCGGCGCTGATTGATTCACTTTGCTTGACGGTGAAAGCTTACGATGGAGCTTTACATAGCGCACAAGTTCCTTATGTATCGCCGTCTAACGTCATTTCATCCGATTGCTACTTGGTGAACGATACAGGGGCATCAATTACGTACTGGGTCACTCACGATATAGGAAATGCGTCGAGAGGATTCACTTATGCGTCTCGCCGGAAACCTAAGCGTGAGTTACTCTCCAACCGAGCTAAAGTCGCTCTTGAGCTGTCCACGTCTATTTCTCCATCGCTACGTGCTGAACAAACGGTGTCTTTCTGCTGGGATGATAACGAATGGCATCCGTTGACTGACATTCCGATCCGCAATACTGGCAAATACATCTATGGCGTTCGACCTCGACGTTTCGTTGGAGACGGCGCACTAGACAGCAATACGCAGGAGAGTGTACAGCCTCTCGACACTGAGCCTTCACCTATCCCACGACCACAACTTCTACATATCCTTCTTGACGTCTCAGCTGCGTCTGGATGCCGAACATTCACAATATCGTCATTAGTTCGTCTATTCAACGAAACGAACATTGCAGTCGATTACGGCGTTCTTGAAGCTGACGGAAAAACGATCACGGAGATCGGTACAATCGAGCCTAAAGGCGCATGCAGCGTCCCATTCCGCTTCGTTCAGCAGATTTGGTCTGTGAGAGTGTTCATGAAGCCACATCTCTACCACTCGCCTGCTCAGTTGAAAAATAACTCCAAACTCTCAGCTGAACCTCCGTCGGCTAATAGAGTTCATCGATGGAGTAACGAGCTATTTATTAGCGAGAGAGAAAACAGCACACTACACACCGCGTCGTGCTCGCTTGTTCTCGACGACTACGCTTGCAAGTGCCAGAAGATGTTTGACGGAACAGTACCATTCCATCCTACTGAAATCTGCAAGGCCAACGGAAGCTTTTTCCACGCTCACAGTCGCGTCTTCACGTCGTCCAATGCTAGCAGTCTTCAATATGCTCAGTTGAAACTGATGTCTCCACTAACGCTAGTCAACAACTGCGGCGTTCCGATTGTTGCGGTGCTGTTCACACTCAAAAAGGTTCGACGTACGGCAGGGGCTTGCGAAGAAGCTCATATGGTATCGTCGCAGGTCGTTCCTCCACGTGGTCGAGTAGATACGCTGTCGTGTGCTCTCCACGACGAGACATACTGCTCGATTTCCATGACAGGCTCCAGTTGGAGTCGTCTTTTCCGTATTCCAAGCCTCTTGGATTCGACCGAAGAAACAACGAAAACAACTACACCAACAGCAGCTCTCAAGGCGATTTCATCACTACCGTTGAAGCCCAGAAGTGACAAGAACGTGGTGTTATCTCTGCTGGATTTTCAGTCCAGAACCGCTACGTTGCATGTATCATTTGACAGCAAAGAAACTCGTGAACGCAACGCGGGACACTTCATGATCGTGCAACCACGCTTTTTACTGCGAAATGCTACATCACTTCCGCTTATCTTTTCCCCTCAAGTGAAGTTGATCGAGAAGATTCCTGGTACAAAGTCGATGATGGCGCGGTTTGCCAAGTCTCCATTCTCTCCATCTAGGAAGAAGCAGAAAGATGAATGTTGCAGATCAGCAGAAATGGAGGCTATACACGCAAAGCTGAATGCGCTTCAAGACCAAAAGGTGTCAGAAGATGCTATTGACGAGGACGAGCTGCAAGCACATTATTATTCTGAGGTCAGTGCGATCATGGTACAACTGGAAGGTAACACTCTACAGTCGTCAAGCGCACAGGATATCAGTCTTGAGGTTGGAGCCAACACTTCGCTACGTGTCTACAATGAGGCCACGAAGCGTTATCATGATGTCGTGGCTCTCTTTAAACAAGTAGGGGGGTCAAGATCCATGGAGGTGACGTTTGTCGAGCGGTATCTACTGCTAAACCAAACACATCATGTGCTTTTAGCGTCTGCAGTATCCGACATTGCTGCTAAGAAAGGAGCTGGAGATGACAAGAAAGTTCTAGCTGCACCACCACGCTCCTCGTCCGAGTTCAGTTGGTGGACGCATTCTTCCGTACCTTCGGACACGTGCATTCGACTGAAAGTCCAGCGTCCAAGTGGTGATGACAAGCAAGTCGAAGACTACCAATGGAGTGGCAAGTTTTCCTTACACGACGTCAGCGAGACAGCGTTGAAGGTCAGCACTCCGGATGCTTCTAGAATTTGTGTATTACGCGTCCAAGTTCGCGTGGAGGCAACTGTACAAGTCTGCGTTGTGGTGACAAGCGAGGATGTTGCGGAGTTCCCGCTGTATCGAATTAATAACTCGTGTGCACGGGAAACTATCTGGTTTAAGCAGATTTTCGATGGCGTCAAGAAGGACGCATCAGCTTTCCAACGTGGCGTGATGCAGTGTGTAGCGCCAGGTGAAAGCGTGTGTTTTGGGTGGGATGAAGCTTTCTTCTTAGGTACTCCGAACCGTGAGATAAGTGTCTGGTATGCACCAAAAGATGGCACGACCTCTTCGGATTATCATAGCTCAATTCTTCTAGATCAACCAGGAGAATCGCAGCAAGTGGAGATCCCATCCAAAGACGCTCTCCCGAAGGCACCAAGTCGAGTGTATGTGCGCTGGCATCTCCAAGGTGTTACCAAGACGATGGTAGCGCAAGACGTGCCTCTTAATCGGAAGGAACGAGCAGGTAAACAGACTCGAGAACTGGTAGCAGCACATGGTGAGATGCAGAGATCCACATCACCAGGCTTCACATCTGAGGTGGTGGCGCACTTCCGCTTGCCACATTTTGGAGTCTCGCTTGTGACCAGTACACCTGATGAACTCCTGCTCTTCTCTGGTCAAGATGTGGATATCGCGTATGCTAATATCAACAATGATCACGATCAGTGTGAAGTGAAAATCGGGTGCTTCCAGCTCGACAATCAACTAAGTGACGCGATTTATCCTGTTGTGATCGCTCCAATCCTGAAGAAAGGTAGCGGGTGTGCTGGATTCCGAGATGAAGCCTCATCGTCTTCACCTGACAAACTGAAAAGTGCTGAGGTTCGCTCAGCTCATGGTACGGATTCATCGAGTGGGGATGAAGGTGAGAACGGAGTGAAAATTGGCTCACGTGCACCTGTTATTCGACCGCATTTCTTCCATCTCTCGATTTTGCGACTCAGCTACGATGCCAACATGGACTACATCAAGTACTTTTCAGCAATGATGCAGCCCGCTAGGATTCAGATCGACGAAGCTTTCTTGCTTGCTCTTGCATCATTTGTCACGGATTGTTCAGCTACGTTGGAGAGGAATTATCCACCCGAACGACGACGTCTTACCAGTGAGGCATCAAAGGTGCAAGCAACGTCCGACAAGAGGTTCAAGCCAAACTCGGAGCGCAGAATTTACATTGAAACACTGCAACTTCATCCCGTCAAGATCCAGCTGAGTGTCACGACTCTAAACCATTATGGCGAAACCGAAGAGTCCGCGACAGGGCTGGCCTCGCTGGTTAAACTCCCGCTTGCAGTCACGAAAGCTTTGCTGAGCTCCACATTCTCCCAGATCGACAGTGCTACACTGTACTTGAATGCTCTCCACCTCAATCATGCGTTCGCGTCTGGGGCCTTCTTGATGTCGACGGTGCAGCAACACTACATGTTGCAAGGAATGCGTCAGATTTACTCTTTAATCGGCGCCGCAGACATCTTGGGTAACCCAGTGGGTCTGGTGACCAACCTTGGTGTAGGAGTAAAGGATTTCTTCTACGAACCTGCCGCAGGACTTGTTACCTCGCCACAAGAGTTTGTCTTGGGACTCTCTCGTGGAACAACCAGCCTCTTCACTCACTCGTTGTACGGAGCTTTCAACGCTGCCAGTAAAGTCACAGGCACTCTGTCAGAAGGTATCGCTACCTTATCACTAGATCGTAAATATCTCGCCGAACGTAGAGCTCAAGGACCACGGAAGCAAGTAGCCACACATATTGGGACGGGGTTGATTCACGGTACGAAGCAGCTTGGTAAGGGTATCTTCGCAGGTGTTACGGGTGTCATTACCGCTCCAGCTCAAGGAGCGATGCAAGGAGGTCTTCCAGGATTTATCGAGGGGGTTGGCAAGGGTTTAATCGGTGTAGCAGTCAAACCTGCAGCCGGCGTACTGGATCTAGCAGCCACGACAGCAGCAGGCATCACTGCTACAACGTCAGCATTAGATCGTCGCACAGGCTTGGGCAAAGAAGTCTATCGTCGTCGTGAGCCTCGACTACTTCGTGTGACGAGTGATCAACGAGTTCGAGTGTATACTTCTGCAGACGCGCTGGTATCTCGGTTGCTGCTGACGTTGCCGATGAAATTTAAGTTGCAGCTTCCCAACGAACTGTACGATACGCACATCTTCCTGCCTGGCGCGCGTATTCTAGTGGCTACATCTTTGCGTCTTCTTCTGCTTGAATTTGCGTCCGGAGGAACTTTAGCAACGCTGACGACGGCAATCATGTCGTCGACGTCGATTCCTCCTCCCTCGGTACTCTGGAGTCATCCTTTGTCGAAGCTGGTAGGCGCTCAGCGTACGCCAACAGGTATTGCCGTGCATATGGGGGCAAACGCTTTTGATGCTGAGCTTGCAGGCGCAGATGCACCTGGCAAAGCGAAGGACGATGTAGCAACGTCGATACTTTCGGATCTGGAGGAATTGGGGGCCGCAGGTACTGATCGTGTGCAGGCGTTTCTCACTGACCTGGTCGTCCGACACCAGCGAGCTACTGCTACAAGCTACGGCACTGAGTAAATACGATAAATATTTGAATTCGGAAAAACTGGCTGGTGGATTCGTAATGGCATGGCAATCTTGGCGTGGCTGACATTTTTAGTGTGGTTATTGGGCTATAGACAAATACATAAAGAGAAGGAGCCACGCGAGGCACACAAACTTGTCGGCGAATGATCATCCGTCAGTTTAAAAAAAGAGGTTTCCCTACGTCTGCGCTGGAGGAACGTATCCATGCTTGGTTGCGTACGACTGAGCCATCTACTCATCACAATCCAAGCAATTAGTCTAAAGATAAAACAAGTCGTATGATGGTAGCTATGATCGTACCTTAGCCATGAATTCCGGGTGTTCCTCGGCCTCATGGAGCACGAATGCTCCAGCCTTAGCCGCGATACCTTCATGTTGACGCAGCAATGTCTCCGTCTCCTCGGCAGCAGGACGGTACGTAACAGTTGGGTCCATGTCCATATCAAGCGTTCCTTCACGGAACTGCGGGTGGAAGAGCATAATGAGCAGACTCAAAATGGCATTGCTGCACATTAGAAAGCCCACAAAGTAGGGCAGCGAGCCTTCCATGCCGAAGTCCATGAAGCCCACGATAAAAATGAAGGCAGTCCGACCACGGTATGTGAAAAGGAAGCCAAATTGCTGGCGGATCCAAGGCTCCATGTGCTTGAAGCGACACTCGAACGCAAGCAACAGTAAAGCAAAAATGCTGAATTAAGAAATGGAAAGAGTTAGAAACTTTCATAAGGATATGACGATACTTTGACACTCACATGGCGTAGACGGAGATAAGGAAACACGTGATGTCCAGTACTACGAGGTTGAAGAGCCCCATGAATCCTGCGAGCGCTTGTAGAACCGCCAGCACTACGTTGGCATAGCGCAGGTAGCGCATGAGCGTGGCAGCCTCCATCATCTTCATCCTTTAGAAATGTCAAGTTGCCATCAGCATTTGATTTGATTAGCAATTAACTCATTTTTGTATGAGACCCACTTTTGCCAGTATGTAGCAGGTGTCGACAGATTTGAGAGCGACGTGAAGCCGCTGACGTTGCCAATCTCCTGCTGACGGATGCTGCCGGGGTTGCCGGCATTGCCCACTGCCGCCTGCTGCGGGTTCAACGGCGCGCGCAACAGTCGCTCCTGCGTGTCGTTCTCGTTGGAGCCGAACATGGAGCAAGGAGATAGATTGGGTCGACTTTTTGAAGATGAGTAATTTCGGAAACCTTTTATTCTAAAATAAATTTTTGGCGATAAATCTGCCATTTTTATGCCAAAAGTGGCAAAGTGATTCCCAAAACTATTCTTTAAATCTCTTATTTTCGAAGCATGTCTGTAAAAAAAAAAAACATCGCGAGAGAGTTGTCATCATAATCTGCAAAGCCTATATTTCTGAACCAATCACGGCAGGCACAAGAAGATAACTTGACAAGCTCAGAAAAAAATTGTCGTAAAACTGTCAATAATTAGCGATGTTACGTATGGCGGGGTGCTGAGGGAAATTGGTGAGTGGAGTGACCGCATAAAAAGGCGGATAGCTCGAAGAATAATAAATATATTGAGACACCACTTGCAAAGCCGAAACGCTGAGCTTTTTTTAATTTTTTTACTTGAAAGTCTACGGGTTTGATTTGCCTACAAGCTAAATAGGGCAGAATGTTCGGTTGGCTCTGTTGCCAGCTAAGTAGCCTTTTTAATACGAATTTCACTATGTCACGCTTGCTAGTTCGTGAACATTGTAAAGCTCTAGGGCTAGGGTAAATATAACCCGACTTAAGTGATATTGACGAACACACTGTATTTTGGTGAGTTCATCAGCTGCTACAGTCTAAACCCATGCCTGCATTACTACTGACGGCTCAACCACTTGCACCACTGGCACCACAGACATAACATTACCACAGGCCACAAAACTAAGGTGGAAGTGAATCTTAATTTGCTTGTGCCACACATTTGTTTTAGAGCCTTGAGCCACAATTACTTGCTTGTGCTCTTATATAGTCTTAAAAGCAGCGTCGACAACATTAAAAATGCGAGCAGTACCCATACGATGATCGATGATGGCCTTGGCCAACCAAGAGAAAAAAAACGGACAGATGTTTCTCTTCAATCTCGTTATGTGAATTCGAAATAGCCTGTGAAGCTCTCAGTGTTAGCGAGAGTTATCGCTCCGAGAAGCGACGAAGCCAACTTTACCCTACCAATAGCCCACTCACGAGCTGAGCCACTTGTTGTGCATTTTCAAGGAGCTCGCGGCGACTGACAGTGTGTCTAACTTGCTGCCCTTCTAACAACCAGTCCCGTGGACTGTCTTCAGCATCACGCGGTAGCAGAGGCGGAGGACCTCAACGCTTCGGCTCTCGTTGGGCTCCTTTGCGGGTAGCTTCCACATACGCCTTGAGCGTACTATACGATATGTTGGTCTATTCACTTGCTGTCTTCATGGAGGCCCTTGAGATAACAGCAGCCACAACAGCACCTCGATCCTCGTCACTATATTGGGCACGACGTGGAACCATTGGTGCTGGAGCTCGTGAAGGCGACATGACTTTTTCTTGAATGGCGCGAAATTGGACTGGTCCGTACCAAAATTTATCGGACCGGATGACCTTATCGGACCTGTACCAAAACTAGGGTACGCTAAATCAAACCCCTCAAAACCAATTTATTAGTTTATGGATTAGATATTGTGGCCCACACTCTAAACACTATTATTTTACAGAAGGCGGGGAGGGAGATGGCGAGGGGCGATAACGGCGGCGGCAAGTGTGACAGGAGGGTGGCGACGACGGCATGCAGCAGGAGGGTGGCGGCGGCGACAAGAGGGGCGGCAGCAAGGACAGGAAGGAGCTTAAAGACGGAAGAAGCGAAGGGGATATCAGGATTGGGCGGAGCGTCAAGGGCTGTGATGTCCTCCCGGGCAGGGCGGGCGGCAGGCTGCCCGTTGGGTGCGTGCCTTCATGTGGCACCTCGAAGGGCGGACTCCGGTGGTCTCGTCAGGCCATCTAGCTACCAGCAGCAAGGATGCCACCGTCAGACCCCGTGCAGACCCCACGAGAGCTATTGCCCCACCCGGCAGGAAGGGAAGCATGCTGCCGGCTGGTAGCCCCCGGGGCACTAAGTCCAGATGCCTGTCCCAGCCGCTGGTCGTGTCGATGTAGCGCTAGATGCTAATAGTTGTTGTGTGTGGCTAGCGAGCGTTAAATAATGTAAAGTATATCGAAGTCATTAACGCAAATTATCAATGTCTCTTTAAAAACGGGTACAATAATAAGTATACGCGATGTAGAAGTTACAGTTGTAGCTACTACGTCGCGTCATCACACAGGCTCTTAATCATGTCGCCATTTAAGCGCTTTCAAGAAATTGCTACGGTATAAATACAACAAATTTCAAAAGCGCTTATGGAGTCATTTGTACTGAAATGATTACGCCGGTCGGATAAAATGAAAATATGCGTGTGATACGCCGACATCTTAATATTTGTAAGGGGATACACATATTTTTCGTGCCCCTCGGACCTAATACGTCCGATGTGGAGTTTAGATTACCAGCCTAACCCTTGAGGAATTGATTGGCCAAGACTGACATCTTATTTGGATATGATTGGTTATCCTAAACAAATAAATATATGATTGGTCATTAAAACGGATAATAAACTTAAGTGAGGTCCGATAAGTGATGATATTTATCCATATATCAATTTAGGTCCCCAAAACCCGGCTGGTTAAATTTTGATCAATTATCGGATGGATACATCAACGGTATTGGTAGAAGAACCTTGGGCTACTAAACTGGAAATTTCATTTAGATGTCTGGTTTGACTTTGTTTAGAAATGGGGGTTTTCATGTTAATATTATCACGGTTAGTGAAATTAATGACTTATGATTGGGCTGAAGTATGTATATTTGGACCACATAAAACCTGAATGGTCATTAGAAGGAGGACCAGAGATGTGGTTAGAAGGGTTGAGATTTGCCCGCTGTAGGGGCTCCCACGGGCAAAAACTAACGCTTCTAGCCCGGTATTCTGTATCGTACAGAATAAAAGATTTAGCAGGATTTTGTATCTAGCTAACTTGGCTATAAACGTTAAATTCGCATATGATGTTTTGTAAATGAGGATTTTGCACATCATTAGTATTGGATTGGCGAAGGGAAGATACACGGGGATTCCTTAACGCGAATAAAAAGAGCACAATTAACTTAGTGGAAGTTTGAAAATTCAAGCTTTAGCCATAAACGACCGCGTGTCAGCCATTCCGTCGTTGCCTCAAATACAGATATATCATGAAACGATGTGCATCCCGGGCGAGATTGAGCTCACGCAGCTGTGGAGAGAATTATGCAAGGACGGATGCAAGCACACGCGCATGGCCCAGCACCACCACTACGTAAACCAGGGATCAAGGGCCGGCTGGACGAGTCACGACGCGCCATCAGCGTTTTCAAGGGTGCGTAATTGAAACTTAACATGCTTTGGTGCCTCCTACTAACGAAAATGCAATATCCAAGCGAAGCTGAGCTCATGACGTTTGGGCGCGCATCCGGTCGCCTCCAGCTTCCACCTCCAAGCTTGAGTAGTACATATAATCGTCGTCCGATCGGAAAGCAGGCGTCGTACGAAGCTATTAGTCGGCAACTATCATGTAGTGGTCCCTCAGCGCCTACGGCGTCAAGCTCACCCCTTTTGGCGTCTACGGCGACAAGCACACTTCCTATGGCGTCTCCTGTACCAGCGAGAGTGAATAAAGCTGATGAAACAGACGCTTCACGGAGTTTGCACGCTTAAACGACCGCTCTTTTACTGGAGCTACATACCAGTCCAGAGGTACAGATATTTTTGGCGGGCGGTACTACGGATGATACAGAGCGATACCGAGTGGAAGTATTGTTCATGAAAATACAGATCAAGCTAGCGGTGAAGCACGGATTGCGCCGAATGGTACGAAATATGATGGAGGGTATAACAGCCCTGCTCAGGATGATATAGAGCAAGGTGGGGCGGGGAAAGTTGCTGCTCTTGATTAACAGAATGACATACTCCACAGAATACGACAGATGCTGAAGAAGCTAAGGGCGAGAGTGACACCCTCCTAATTATCGAGTTGATTTGGAGGTGTTTGATAGTGACGACTCATGGAGGGACTCAAACGAGAGCGGCTGTTTGAACCAACGGATGCTCACGACGTGAGCGCAGTGTCCAGTGATGCTAGCATTTAGAATTCGACGTTGATGAAAAAGACGTAATTGAAAACAACGAGGTGGTTCCAGAAGTAGTATATATATGACATTGTAGACGAGCCATTGAATGATGACATTTCCAACGAGAGCTTTTTGATCCGACAATCGATTATCTCCGTGACATTGCGGATAATAGATGGGTTACGTATGGAGGACCATATGGTAAGCTGTATGATACAAAATTGCGTTTGTAACAATAATAGTATAAGTGAATATTCTTCTCATCTAGCAAGCATCACAAACGCAGGCAGTACCTTAGCAAAGTCTGCACTCTTTTGCGGACGTAAAGTCCAAGTAATTCGACACAATCATTTACTGCTCGTGTAACGGAATTACATGGTGTGGTACACACACAGGGTGCGGGGTACCCGGAGAGTTAACCATGTTTCTCAGTACGCTGGCGGAGAACCACACGCTATGCATTTAAGTATGTTTAGTTATGTTATATAGTTAAACCGATACATTTGCCCTTAGTCTGCTTGGCCGCAATAAAAGTAAATAAAACACCTCGGATTTTGAAGCAGAAAGGTTATTTCGAGTCCACAGCTCTTGCGCCCTGGCTTTAGGGCTGTGCCAATGTTCCCTGGGATCAGGAACTTTGTATTAAGGCATCTTTTGAGTCGAACGGCTTCCTCTGACGCTAAAGCTACGGCAGCCCCGCTACAGCTCGTAATGCAGCGATATGTTCGGAGGCCGAGTATCTCTATACCAACACGCTAAAAAGCTCGCAAATTTGGCATGACGCATGGGGTGGCGACAAGAGCATTGTATCTAGCCTAAAGAAAAAATACCCGACTTCGTAAGAGTAAGAGAGGGGGCGACAAGGAAGAAGAGTAACTTTAGCAGTGGGTAGCTGTAGCTATAAGCCCATTTACCTGATCGTACGTGCAGAGAAGAGTTTGGCCTTTTTTCTCACTAATCTAATAAGTAGGAACCGCCAAAATCTTTCTCTGCGCGAGCTTAGGCTTCATGTTGGCGCCAAGAATGAATGGATGATGTCGGGCTCTTGAGTGTGGCCAGGAGTAGTATGGATAATACCAGGTATTGATGGGACGCAGGTATTCACTCTTCTCTGTACCTTAGTAGCCCAACAGAAGATCGCGATATTTGCAGATGCTGGATACCTTGCAGACTTTATGTTCTGCATCGCAATGTCGCTGCGCAAAATGTGTCAGTGTTTTGGTGATTAGGAGCAAAAGGGTCACAGCAAGTTAATGCTGAGAGGTTTTAGCAGCACACTTTCTTCAAGTAGAACTCCCTTACTTTGTTGGATACAGAATAGAGGCTCGGGCTAGAAGGATTAAGTAGCCTACTCAATATTTTTACAGTGCTTTCTGCATAAGAATTACGGGTTGTCTTCCGACTGACAAATCTTCAGTGGCTATTAGTAATAGATATTAAAGACCTGGGTTAAGTTGCCCGGGGGGTTTGCAGATACTCAGCTCGCTCGGTCCTGATACAATATAAGCGTGGAATATCGTTAAGGCTGTATAAGTGATAAATTGTTGCGAGCCTCTTACCGTTAATGGTGCTTTGTCAAAAATGCGTGGGGGTATTGGTGGACGACACCAATAACATTTTGGATTTGTCATCGTCCTGTTCAAGCCTCTCACAGGTTGCCGGCAAACCTTTTATAGGCCAAGTTGCTAAAATGACGATCGATGGTGGCGCAACTTCGTTTAGGTTAGCGTAATTGTGGAGGATGACAAATGTTTCATGGCCCTAACGTGCGAAACCGTGCCAAGGCAAGCTGCTTCATGATCCACATCGCTGGTTGCGCAACTTTACTTAGAAAAGCATAAAGTTGCAGGATGGTAAACTTTTCACGGCCCCTAATACAGGTTTTCGAGCTGCGAATTTAACGACTTCACAGTAGGCTACAGACTAAAAAAAGTGAATTATTCGCGAGTTTTGAGTATGTACCTTGGATACCAGTTTTTATTACGATACAGCGCTACATGGCGCAAACGATACAGCTTCTGATTTATTGAGCCTTAACAATTCTAGGCTGCGATATTTACGGATCTTACTGTATCGCTTGCAATGCTCACAGCTTGCATCAGTAATAATAGCAAATATATTATAAGGCAGTAGCTTAGTAAACAAATCTATGTGTAACAAGTGTGAGACAGTATTATCTATAAAGTATACGAAATTCGCGATATTTCAGCCAATTATTTCCAGAGCCAGACAGACAACATCAAGATAGTCTTCCTCACTTTTGAAATAGGGAACGGCAAGATGACCAGCACCGCAACCGAAGTCGTCAAGTGGCTTCATCGCAAGTGGCAGGACGAGACCTAGAACCTTGTTGCGAGCCACAAAACTTCGTCGATATCGCCCGTTACGTCGAAGAAAAAGCGTCGGATTCGGACTTCCCTATCCATGCCGAGTACACTGCTTGGGGGTGGAGATAACACCCTCAAGGGCATGAGCTCAACACATATCGGTCCTATCGGTAAGGAATCCGGGACTTAATATTCTGCAGGCAGTACTTGCGAGGGCCATTGTCCACCCGGTCGACAAGTTGCAGCGATGGATTGCGCACGCATCTGCGATAACCTAATTAAGCAAATATAGGTTCGATAATGTAATGATCAATTTAAAACAGCCAGCGAGGCGTGACCGGGATATGCATGGGTGCTAACTGACAAAATGCAGTGTTGAGCCCTTCAATTGGCGGTGTTTACAGTATTTTCGTGAACTGCTTCGACACTGGCTTATGGTACGGTGCACGCGTTGTTGTGTCTGGAGATAGGCTGTTGGGCGTAAATGAGCCGACTTGGGTGCTCTCCGAAATATACTTTGGTAGCTGAACATAACTACTGTGAGTCGTAATGTTATTCTCTATAAATACCACGGCTTGAACCAGCACTGTCGCCCCAGCCCTTCATGCATACTTTCCTTCAGATCTATTCAGACAGAGATGCATGTCACTGAGAGCAATCCAGTGAAGAGCGCAGTCGTTTTCTGCTAAGTCGTGCAGTTTTCAGCAGATGATGTGCAAGTTTTGCTTTGACGAGCGTAGACGCAATATTAGTCGTTATTTAAAACAACCCTTCTTATGAGAAGTACAGTAGGAGACATTGTGGGAGACGTTGTTGTTTGACGCCCCTTGTCTGACGAGACTATCAGGCTGTTGCGGGCTGGTGATTAGCAAAATGTCGTGAATGAGAGCGGCCATTAGGGTGAACATCTTACGTGCTGAGAGTAATAATCATTCGCGGGCCACACCACTTAACGTATTGTTTCGTTATTCAGAAGTGAGGCGAGGGTCGAAAGAGAATACATCACTGTGGAAAGGATGTTTATTAACGGTGGGCGGTTTTTGACGTCGTTTCATAAGCCGTATACATCAAAGAGGGCGGCAGACCTTGGTCCAAGTGTGTATCCTTTTGAATTGTGCTCCCAAATGTAGCGAAAAACTGTTGAACGCTCGTGTTTTACTTTGTTGTAGAATTCATAAATATTTTCTTAAAATACCGGTGCATTGAAGTGCTAGACGATGTTGATGGTTTTACTATGTGGGAGAGAGCTCGTTTTCCCCGCCACGATACACTACTAGGTAAATGAGATGTGCTAGGGGTATTTCATAATCACTTTAGCCGATTTCATACCGGCTGGTCCCAGACCTTTGCCTATACGCACAATCGTGCGAATACCAGTTCGCTAATGCGTTATTTCGGTTTCAGATCTCATGGCTGTGAAAGCCAGATCGTCTACTGGCTTCGGGACAGCCAACCCATGAAATCTCACTGGAGAGAATTACTATTGGGGTCTGAAAATCGCATCCATAAGGGAGAACCAATAAGTGAAAATTCTTATTAGAGACCTTGTGCTCTTGTTTCGAAACCGTGAACATTTATAGAGAGAATTTAATGCATTGCGGTTAGGTGTCACAGCAAAAAGCTCAAAGATAACTGCGTTTGCATCCTGCACAACGCAAGCTATCCCATGCCCAATGACCCCCCCCCCGCCCCCTTCACCTGCCGCTCAAGGCACGAGATCTGTGCAAGACGACCGTGACAAGTCACATCTAAAATAAAGACGGCATTTCGTTTCCCACCATCGGGTGACGGGTTTTTAACAAATTAAGTACCTCCTGGGTAGCACCACACGGCGGCACTAACATAGCCTGGACAAACATCACGTACGGGCCTGATGGAAAAGCATGTAGCCGACGTTTCACAATAATTTTACTAGGCCCTACGCCACAAAAAAACAAATAGTGCCTCGAATGCTGAGACTTAAAAAAAATGTTTATTGGGAATGGGTCGGGATAACGGAATTGCGCGACGTGGGCAGTAAGATCGTCTTTTGACGAAACGGAATCTCTCCTTCCATGTGGGTCAGCTCTAGGTAGAGTCACATCAAAGCAGAGCGCGCGTGACTCGACCATCGTACGGGCGAGGATGGCGATGACCGCCAGATCCTCGTCACCATTAGATATGACACTAGAGCGCTTAACCTACAGTAAGAAAACGGCCCAATGAACGATAACAAAAGTCGGTCCAAAATATGCAACAAAATTTCTAAATGACGCATAAGCAGAAAGTGACGAAATATGAATATCACATTCCTGCTCCGGCGTAGATGCAGTATTGGTTAGGCGATCCTCTCCTGATTACACAGGAAGGCGATGCTGCGCTGAAACATGTTCAGTGGCCCTAACGCGTCCGATTTAAGCAAAGAAGGTTTGCAAGGTTCACATTGCGCTCAGACCATGGTGTGGAAAGTGAAGGAAGACGAATGCGGCTAATCTAAAATATCTAGGTAGACACGCATGCTAAATTTTCGACGTGTGATGCATAACCCTTCCTGACTGAGCCTGTGCAAGTGCTAACCTGTCCAACAGGTTAGACTTTTTGATAAATTGTGTCTCTTAAATTCCGTATCACACCTGTGGCTTCTAGGAGTGCAGCAAAACAAAAGAAAAATTACATTTTCGTTTCGTTCTGACCAAATTATGTGATCTACTTTCATTGTCCAGTAAGGTAAAAACAAACTTCGTTACAAGTCGTCCCTCACAAAACAGTATAAAAACGGTTCCTTTTAACGATAACATTTACAGCATTATAAGATCTCTATTTCCGTCCAGTGAAAATGCTTAAAGTATCAACGCTAGCACGTCCGTTCGTCACATGAATCTCTCAGATGCCTTAGCATTCTAGTTGGCTGCCGAGCGGAGCGAAGGCGGCTGTGGCTGGCAAAACAAAGATCTGATGCCAAGCGCAGCGAGACGGACAAAGACAGCGCCCGGTGAAATCTTTCGGGGGAAAAGAGGGCTCTGCTGGTGCTCGACTGCCGCTTACCAACTAACCATGTCGGGTGGCGAGAGGAACGGAGGCATAACCTGGCAATTAAACTGCATGCGCCACCGCCGCGAAGCGCCGGCGCTCGTCAAGCAAATTAAATACTGTATGCAAATGCTTGTTTGGTAAGCGTTTCATTCTTCGGCATTACCAAAATGAAAATCCGTTTTTATACATCTTTGTGGTGTGTGGTGCTGAACCAATTCATCGTTTCTTGCGTTAGCTTAGCTGACACATTCGAATCGACTGGCGATCGTCCTTTAAAGTAATTATGGGCACGACAAGTCACAACCAAGAAATAGCCATCCGATAAGTTTACCAGTCGGATGCCGGTGAAGATGTAAATCACACTTTTGTAGTGTCTCCGTCCATGAGCACGTAGCTATCAACGGTGACAAATCTATTAATCAGAAAGTATTCGCTTTTGTCGGACGTCAGCAACGTTTCCTACCTTCTGCCCACGCTCTATTAGCTTGGCGAGATCACGAATGTGGTGCCTCGGATTCCAATATGTAGCATTTTACTCCCATCAAGAGACGTGACTCCAGTTCGCTCCTCTGGTGCATCATGGTGATGACCTGATTCAGGATCTTGCGTTACCTTAAGAGCTGGTACACGATACTTGACGCCTGCTTCTTCAGTGACATTGGACGCGGGTTCGATGTGGTTATTGATGCTGACGGGAGCGTGACTTAACCGCAACGGATCATACAGTAAAGGGTTTTGGATGACGTGCTACGGTCTCTCCCCTGTGTTGCTTTACCTAGCAAAGGGTGGCGAACAAAGCTTTCAAGTATAAGACTTGAAATCTTCGGCGACAGGAGAAAAAGACAAGCGACAACTTTGCCAGTGGGTGAGGCTGCTGCATTTTTTATTGGACCCAATCGCGATGTGATTCCATCAAACTTGAACGCACCCATCAGTACCAAAATCAAGAGTTTAAACGTTAAAAAAAAGCGCTGATCGTTTTTTGTCTGGTCCAAATACAATCCTGAATTGTCCAATCTTCGGTATTTCTGAGCAGGCGCAATAATTCAGAAGAAATTGTGGTGCATTTTGATTGACATTGAATACCGTTTTTACATAAAGGTCAATGCGGATAAGAGTATAGCTGTATTGGCCGAAAAATGTAGTATATGTCTTGCATATGGGTATCCTATACTACAAGTGTAGCTCACTTCTTAGCACAAGGCAGCGATAACAATGGGTGGATTTCGTTTTAAGTGCGGAGCTTAAACTCTTGAAACACCGACAGCTACCGATTTCGGTGTTTCAAGAGTTTAAGACATTTTTTTTCCTTCACCAAAAGCTACCGATTTCGGTGAAGGAAAAAAAATGGCTCAGAAATCAAACTGGATCCACTTATCTTAGTGGGGGACAAGAGCAATGGATTTCCAGACATCGTTAGTGGGATAAAATCGTACTAAGACATTCTGGCTTTTGCTAAGCTACCATACACTACAGTAGCAGACAAGAAGTTTGCCACAGTAGGTTTAACGCAGACGACTACTCGCTGACAAACTTGTCTACATTGATACAGCTGAGTGCTCGTGTGCGAAGCCGTTATAAGATTGGTCGTTTTGTTTACGCCTGCAGACGAATGTGACTAAAGCAATTATATGTTGTGGGAAAGGGTTTGCTGACAGTATTTAAAGTCTGTTCTACGAACAACCGCAGCTCACGGTGTGGCATCACTGAAATACAATGACTGAAAGTGTCATTGCAAACGCTTGCGGCTCTACGCAGCATCCGTATTCTTTCGCGATGAATTTTCTTTAGTTTATATCCCGCAAGCTGTTTTTGTTTGAAAAAAAAAAAAAACACCACGGCGAGGGAGCATCCATTATGGACCCCGACAATAAAGAAAAGTAAATTTGGCGTGACTCGCTAGGATTTCTTGCAGTGTACACTTCTCGTTTTTCCTCTCTTTGCGGCTCTCGTATTGTATGTGTTTGGGGTGAGCTTTTACACTATTGATACAACCAGAAGCAAGAAGCCCAAGCGCTATATTGTGTTCACTGCTTTCCCGTATATTTTGTTAGTTTGCAATAGATTCTACATGCTACCGATATTTTCACTATCTCCTGTGTCTAGTTTTCTCTTCTTCGCATCCTGTACGCTGGCTTTTAAATCACGACGGCTGCACCCGGCACCCAAGCAGTACCTTGCGTCAACAATCGCAATGTGCGGTCTATCTCACTCGGACCTACGATTACGTCGTCGTCATTTTTTAATCGTTTGGCCACTTTCATGTTACCGAGGAGGAAAACGAGCACAATGGTCGCCATAACAATTCTCCAAAATACAGTGCGAATGCCGTCATATTTCAGATGTTTAAGTGGATTTTTAAGAGCATCTTAAAGATATGAAATATGACGTCATTCGCATCAAAGTGTGATGCTTCCGATCCTGCTGCCCCCCGCAATATTTCATATCGCTGCGCTGTTCATCACATTGTTCTCGTCTTAATCAAAGGTTTGTTTGAACAGGATCTTAGATGCTACTTAAGTATCGTTTTTGCACCCGTTAATGAGTATGTTTTGGTTGACTCGCCCTAGCGTTAACAAGCTCTCCATATTACTGCCCATCGCGGAAATATCACTTTGACACCTGCCTTATTGTTGCTGAACACTGTTTCTCATTTCCCGACGCAGGCTTGACGCTGTAATTATTTTCGGTGGTATTCAATCCACCTCTCGCAAGAAGACCTTATTTTTCTGTTGGTGCTTTAAAAGCGGCGGCTGTTCGCGCATGCGAGTTTCGAAGTCGTTTTGTAGCCGTTCGTGAGCACCAACTTTCTTCGCTGTATACGGGTTGATATTAAGCCCAATCAAATGCTAATACCACGCCAAAGTTAAAATATGTTCTTTTTCGTTTAGCTAGCTGTAAACAGCGCGGCTGGCTCCACTATATTACCGACTATAGCCCACTGGAATTTACAAATTAACGGGATGCATGAAGCCCCGACCCTTGCTAACCACCAAGGCCTGTAGTACAACGAAAATTGGGTCCGCAGTTCGAAAGTTTTAGATTCTGCGGATGTAGGCGATCTAGCTAGGAAAGTCGGCTTGTGTTTCTCTTATCTGATCGATATTTGCTTTCAAAGCGACTCTCAGTGTGCTGCGGAGGCTCTCGTCTTGATCTAGTGCTCACTTTGGTAGAATCCCTTACTACTAATTGCAATCGAGATCACCATTCCAGTGAAGGCGCCACTATGTATTTTAAAAGCAAGTTTGGGAAACTTCAACAGTAGGCCAAAGCCAAGCCACCCCATGAAAAACAATACCACATTGTGAATTGGAGAGGGATTAGGCCCCTCGATATTCTAATTGCCACCTCATTGCGTATACGTCGGTTAAGAAGCAAATGAAAATTAAACAGAGCCACATAGACTTTAAACCAGGAGGACTTTTCTTCTTCAGCGAAATTACCATTGCGCCCACTCCGCACAATCCTGGTGGTGTATTTATGACTGCGTTGGGCGGTGGATGTCAGTACGGTAATACTTGAACCCGTCAGGCCGTCAAGGTTAACCGTTTTTTCATTCGAAAATAGTATTAGAAATCCATTTATCGATACCTGAATACTGATTGTTATATTGATTCTTGGCATCCAGCTAAGTTACCTGGCTTAACGATGTGCTCCTCAACCCTGGCCCTGTGTATCGTAGTAAGGGGCAGAGTGAGGTCTATACCTATGTGAACTAGACTGTCTACGCCTTTAAAAATTCGCCAAACGGAGTACATGCACAGACGCCTTGATTCCGAAGCGGGTCTTGACCTCCCTGGTCAAGCAATCCCCCTTCGCCGCTGCGCACACAAGCTGCCGAGCTTGGCGGTTAGCTTACCGAAGCGTGTCGCTCTCTTCTTCAGCCTGTCGCTGCTGTCGTCCGGTCGATACCCTCGCCCGTTCTTAATTAGCTTGAGACACTTGAAACTATTTTTTAAAAGTAGTTATTTCCTAATAATTTTAGGTATGCTTAAAGGCCAGACATATTGGGGGTCTCCGCCATCACCTCGCGGTATGTCAGGTCTCACATAGCACCGAGATATTTCATGGCTCTGGCTGATTTGAAACTAGCCGGGGGTTTGCCTACTAACAGCTTTGCCTTTATATCGCCAATCGCACGAATTTTAATCGGTGCCAGCACCACCACTCCACGTCCTGTGCTTGTAACAGACATGACTGGGCTCTGTTGTCTGCCGGCTCCGGGACAGCCACCTATCGCGATAGCTTCTCATATAGGTCACTAACCGGTCAGATCACGGCAGATAATATCTTTTACATTAAGATCGAATGCTTTACAGGAAACAAAAAGTATGCCTCGCGTTGCGACACGACCATTTGTCGGTCACACATCCCTATTACAAAAGAATAAATCTTCACTCAACGAGCATAAGCAGGTCGAACACATAGCAACGGGGGTCGGCCACAGTGCCAGCACGAGAGGGCTTACGTGTGTATGTATATCTTACGCTGTGGATGTATACCACCCGTATCGGCATCTTGTCAGCAAGCTAAATCAAGGCAATACATGTAATAGTACAGTACACTAAAAATGTTTTTTTTTATGAGAAAGCAGATATAATAATGAATGACGATGAGATAATCAACTTGTGATTATTAGAGAATTCGGTCGCGTTGCGTACAGCAGGAAAACCATCTCAAATAAGCTAGGGATTTTTAATCGTCGGTATATTCACGGTAAATTTAAACTTCACGCTTGCCGTATGCCTGAGGAGCTTACTTTAGTTTATCCGGATGCATATTGAACATAGTTGAAACCCAGTAGTTTATCCGTACTTTCTACGGCCACATATATCTACACGGCGATGAAGACACATGACGCTCCTAATTTCACTAACGGAAAGGTACAACGAAAATGCAGTACGGGGCAGTTTGCGTGAAAACAAGGGAATACGAGGTGCTTTTGTGGTGAAGTGCTTTCTCAGAAATAAGAGAATGGGCCTGACGCGGGGTCACTATCCCGAATCAGTGACAATTTCAAGTGATTAGAGAGAATTTGGGTTGGTGGCACGGATGCAAGTTGCCTGTGGTGGATTAGCCATGACGAGCGGCACCCCGTATGGAATGACGATGGATCTGGTATGAGCGATGTACGGGAAGACAAGATCCACCTAGACTTATCTCGGATCCACCCTTACCTGGATTCACTTAGGTGGATATGGGATACACTATGTACCAGTGGATCGAGTGTGGATCCTATGAAGGAATGGTGGTAGGTGTCATCCGAAGGTGGATCTAGTAGCCACGGCTAGCGAGGAGTCAAGATCCACCGCGAGGTACCCCGGATCCCATACTTCCGAGTTCGGATCCTTGGAGGGAGGATCCCGCCTTGAGGGACCTGGATGCAGGGTATAGAGATGATGGATGCAGTGGATCTCGAACTTTCGTGGGACCAAGGAGATCACAGACGGTTGCAAGATGATGTTGGATGATTGGAGAGCTCGGATCCACGGCGAGCGTACAATTACAGTGAGGTGGATCCAAGCGACCTGGATCCGGATGAGTGTACCCATAATAGGGTGACCATGATGATTACGTCATGGATCCGGTGGATCTGAAGATAACACAGCTGGGATGATGGGTCAAGGGAAGAAGGGACATGCAGCCGAGCCTGGTAAGGGATTTAGCAGATGAAAGACATAGAAGGTAGAAATCCAGGCAGGTATAGGCTTAAATATCAATACAGAACCCAATTTGCACAGTATCACGCAAGTGCCTTCCTGCCCTCAAGAACCGGAACTACATTGGCCGTACGAGCTAGGAGAAGGTTGGGAATTGCGAATCTAGTGTTAATAGTGATAGCTGGATAATACATTGGCCAGATCCTACAACCTAGTGAGCTTTTCCTTTACTTGTGCAGATCCGACAGGTTTAACCAAATTTACTACTTGGTCGGTTACACCCTAGAGGTTCTCAATCCTCAAGATCCCGTCACAGGAGGCGGCAAGTACGACGCAAAGGAACTACAAAGGCAAGGGAACACACCCGCAAGGCAACCCTACGGCCAGATCCACGATCTAGGCCCCGGATCCATAAGCTCGAATATTCGCTTAGGACTCGGAACTACCCGCGGACGCAGAGTGAAGATTTTCCACTTCTGCTCCACCCCATCCCCACGTCTCGCCAAGACACTCAAGCTTCACCACTTAAACTCTTCGGAAGTTACCGAGAGAGCAAGATCCCGCCTTACCGACGGGTACACAAGGTGAGGAAAGCTCAGCAGAACACGGACCCCCTCCGTTAGTCGGTGTCTAGGCGCAGTTGGTAAGTTGGATCTGGCAATCTCGCAGATTTTGCTGATCCCGCTACACCACAATGGTGCGCGTGCCCGGATCTTTTAGTGACTCGGGATTTCACCGTGAGTCCCAAGAAGATGCTCAAGTGAAGATTGAGCCAGGGGAAGAGGCGTCGTTGGAAGTCGGATCGACGAAGACGCTGCTGAATGAAACAAGATCCGCGGATCGATGGAGTTTTGGGAGGAACTCTGTCGACGGAAAAGAGGTGGATCCGGATCCGGATCTAGAAGAAAAACCTCTCTATCCTCCCCAGGTCCCCTCGGGGACCCCTGCGGATCTTGACGCAAGTCAAGATCCGCTAACAAAACAAGGGAAAGTGAAGGCGAAACGGTATGCATTTGCAGATTCACCGGTTAAGCCAACACCGTACCTAAACCCAAGCCCGCTAGTCGAAGAAACGAGAAAGAAGACGAAAACGAGTAAGACTACGCGGAAGAAGATGCAAGCTCCAGAGTCGGAAGAAGACCAAGCTGGATCCAAGTCAAGCTGGTCCGACAAGGATCTCGAGTTTGTGTATCGCCACCAAGCTTTACGCGACTTCCTGCATCAAGATCCTGTCATGCAGATCCTGAATCCACGACAGATCGACGATCCAAGGGAACCGGTAAGAGCATCAACGAAAACGGCGAACAAGTTGGTGGCAGTCAAAGATCTATTACGTTTGCTTACGGAGTCAGGCATCGTAGCTGGTGCGTTCGACGCAGAGGATATCTTCGAGCTAGACCTGGATCTCATAGTATCCGCGACGCGGGACCTCTTTGCCAGAGTTAAGTCCATCACCGGAGAAAGGTCGCGCACTATGGATCCGGTGTCGTCGCCGAGGGTCAGCCAAGCTGCATCCTCGAACTACGAATCCGCCGCTGAGGATGAGTCAGACACGTCGTCCGAGCCACGACGCATGACTTTAGGACCTCCGGGGCATCCATGCTGGAAGCGCGGGCGAGGAGCCGAGGACAGGAAGTCCCTGTGAGCGCGAAGGCTCGAGATCCAGTAGGCCCCACGCGTGATCTGACACAATCCAGCCACGATCGAGCCAGATCCGACAAGAAGCCAGTGGGATTATCGTCAGATCGGGCTCAAGGTAATCGCCTCACGGATCCGGTCTCGCCAGTGGACCAGACGGCCACAGGCTCTTCCGACACTTCCTCGGGCACCCTGCAGCGACACTTCGAAGCTGCGATGAGTCGTTTCCTGGCCGAACAGGGTATGAGAGCGCCCGGGCCACAAGTGCAAGTGCTCCACGAACATGGAGCACGAGACGTGGAGATGGAGTCCGTGGAGGGAGACAACTCCCGTGATGAGTTCGACCCAGATGATCTGGATGGCCCATCCACTTCGTCAGCAGTCGTAGCAACAGCCACAGCCGGGGCAGGTGGATCGTCCATGATCTAGAGGGTACGGATCTCAGCCATATCGGATCTGAAAGAGTTCACGGGCAAGGATCAAGATGAGGACCGAGCGAGAACATGGATCAGCAAAGTCAAGTCGGCCCTCATGAGAGATCAAGCGTCGGATGCTGAGAAGTGTTTGACCTTTGCGGATCTGCTAGCGGGGCCAGCCAGGAATGGTATCGGCAGCTGGGCAGATCCACCAGGAACAAGTGGCCAGATTGCTGCGCATTTCCGACCCATATGTGGATAGATGTCGTGGCAGACATATACCATGCTCGCGCAGATCGATGATCCCGTGGATATCTACATCGATAATGTGGCGGTTACGGCCAGTGAGATCAGATGGGATTCCGAGTTATCGGCGGAAAGACGGGGGTTTTCTCTCTTTTCGGGGGAATTCGGGGGAGATATGTGGTTTTTGTGCGCTCACGCTTGGCTAGCCTTTGCGTAGGGAGGGGGAAATCTATCCCCCTTTTTTAGGACTTCCTGACGCAGACGAGCTTGAAGAAGTACTGCGGGCGGTGGATCGCGCGAAACACCGCCAGAAGAAGGCGGCGGTCGGGTCCGGCAAGTATCGCCAAAAGGCCCCGACGCCTACGGCCCTAGCTCGACGTGTCCACCAAGTCACGGCGCCCGACTCAGGAACCGAATCAGGATCCGACGGTTCGGACTCCGACCCTGAAGATTACCGTCGAGTCTGTCTCACTGCGTCCAACGATCGAACGGCGAAGACAGGAGACAACTCTCGACCGGGGGATACCGTACCCGGGGACCGTGGGATGTACAGATCCCGAGATCTCATGGACGGGGCAGCACAAGTCAGGTGTTCACAGTGCGGATCCCGGAAGCACACTGACTCTGGATGCTGGAAACATCTGGTCTGTGAGAAGTGTGGCAAGAAAGGTCATCCCGGGGGATCATTGCTTCTATGGGTGTCGCGGGTGTGGCGAGATTCACGACGTCGGCAAGTGCCCGATGGAAGAATTCTACAACCAGATCCCGCCAATGGTTTGATCCAGCCAAGCACCGAGGGATGTTGCCAGAAGAGGCCGAGAAGATGTTAAACTAGGACGCTCGCCGGGGTTTGAATCCGGTATGAGCCGAGCGTTCTAGGTACTGCAGTTATGCATTTGTGAACAAGACATCGCTAGATCCAGGTAGCAGGACCCTAGATCCAGTCGATAATACACGTGATCTACATGAAGTGTCAGTTGCCAAGATCTCTAGTTTGCGCCAAGTGGATGAGTTTTCCAGATCCGAAGTCTCTTCAACCCTGGATCTACAAAGGATAGAGGCGCGTGGTTATTGGGAGAAGCGCCAACATGGTCGATGGTTTGAGCCTACCAAGGGTGAGGTCACTGCAGATCCACCTAAGGTCTGTCAGGTCACTGGATCCCGTGGATCTGAGGATG
>NW_003303743.1:2173900-2174902 GCF_000142945.1 Phytophthora infestans T30-4
GGGATCCCAAATCCCACCCTGGAAGCGGCCATACCAGTATGCAGCACCAAGAAGAGAACTCGAGATCCGAGGCGATGGCTATACCAAGTCCAGAAATACTACCGGCAAGCTAGATCCCAGGTGAACGAGCGACTGCGGAGTGCGATACAGGATCGAGCGGATCGACACAACGAAGACGCCCGTCCACATCAAATCCAAGTGGGATCGCAGGTGTGGCTTTATTTGGATCGGGTGAAAGAAGGGTACGCCCGCAAATTGGCCCATCTATGGCATGGACCGTTTCGGGTGAGCGAGAAGATTGGAGAACACGCGGTAAGGCTGGAAACGGCAGGTACCGAATATCGCCTGTTCCCTGTAGTACACGTATCCAAGCTGAACTTGGTCAAAGAACATCCGGATCGGCCGCAGATCCGTCTTTCGGTGGATGGATCCGATCGCGTCGACTTCGACAAAGTCCTCCTACCGGAAGATAGTTGGAATGTGGATCTCGGAGCCGACGAGTTCGAAGTCGAGAAGATCACCGATATGAGGTCGGGGAAACGAACTAGATACGGGCGGGTTTACCGTGAATTTCTGGTGTATTGGCGTGGATATGACGAACCCAGTTGGGTAGACGAGGCAGATCTGAACTGCGGAGCCACACTCTATGATTTCTTGAGGGATCGTACGAACCGTAACAGATTCGGCGTGATGCAGTCTCATGAAGAAGAGTAGGAAGGGACCTATGGATGTGAGTTGGTCATGTCGATGGGAGGATGAAGAAGGCCCCACAGGAAGGGTGTGGGCCAGGAGGAGGAGGATCGCTGATGTGAGTTGGTCACATCGGAAAGAAAGAGAAGACGAATCCACAGGGGAAGGGTGGATTAGGAGGAAGGAGTGAATGTTTATGCATAAGAGTGACGTTTTACGTGCGAGGAGTCCTGTTTGATCTCAAGCACGAGCTTTCAAGGGCCCCAACTATACTGACCCAATTGATCCTGGGTCATTGGCGCTAGATCCGGA
>NW_003303743.1:2176062-2194281 GCF_000142945.1 Phytophthora infestans T30-4
CAGTGATGAGCTAGGGGGAGCGGGGGTCATAACAGATCCAGGGGATCCCGCCACCGTGAGACGATCCAGGGGATCCGCCACCGTGAGACGATCCCGGGGATCCGCCACCATGAGGCGATCCTGGGAAACCGCCACCATGGGGCGATCCTGGAGATCCACCACCATGAGGTGACCCCCCTCCACCGGATCCGGGGGATCCGCCACCAGGCGACCCCCCCCCCGCCATATCCAAGGAGTCCCCCACCACGAGGCGACCCCCTCCCACCATCGCTACCCGATCCGCCGTCACTGTCGACCTGGATCGCGGATCCCGCAGTGTCGCCTCCGGATCCGGCTGTGCCAGCGACTTGTGGAGGCGGCGTCGAGAGGGATCTCCGCCGGGCTTCGGATCGAGATTGGGATAGAGCCCGTCGCGTGTCTTCCTCCAAGGCATCCTCAGCGGCTCGAGCCTCCTCCGAATCCTCCGGACTTTCGTCGTCGTCGTCGTCGTCATCGTCCTCATCGCCCAGAGTGAAGGGATACGGGCCGGAGGACGACGTACGCTTCAATGACGGTCGGATAGGAGGTCCTGAGCCGTCGGACCAGTCGGATTCCTCATCATCGTCGTCCTCCGAGCTGCCAAGTCCACATCCAGGGGGGATGACGCGTTTGGCCTTCCTCTTCCCGGGTCCAGTACGGGCCGGCGGAGGGCTGATGGAAGCGGGCTGGGGAACTGCGGACGTCGTCACCGAAGGACCAGCGGTGGATCCCGTCTTGGACGCCGATCCCGATTTGGATACGGCCGTAGATTCCGCCTTGGCAGTGGATCCAGCCTTGGATCGCACTCCCGCTTTGGATGTAGCAACGGATCCAGTCTTGGACGCCGTAGACCCAGTCTGGGGTCCAGATCCAGACTTGGA
The DNA here is from genome assembly GCF_000142945.1 of Phytophthora infestans T30-4. Taxonomy (NCBI): domain Eukaryota; phylum Oomycota; class Peronosporomycetes; order Peronosporales; family Peronosporaceae; genus Phytophthora; species Phytophthora infestans. The sequence goes on from NW_003303743.1 coordinate 2,176,962, forward strand.
CGTAGTGGCGGATCCAGTCTTGGACACCGAGGTAGATTTGGATCTAGCGGTGGGTCCCGACTTGGATCCTGCACCCGACTTCGAGGGGGAAGCGGAAGTCTTGGACGCGGATGTGGATACCGCCTTGGACGCAGAGGTGGATCCCGCTTGCGAAGCCGTTTTAGAGACCGGGGTCGTTTTGGGTTTGGCTTTCGGGGAAGCTCGAGCTTGCTTACGGGGACGGGGGGATCCGGTGCTAGGAGCGGGAGACGCACTACGCGGACGTTTCGCAACTGATGAATCTGCCCCACTTACAGACGGGAGAGGAGCAGAGACGCTGGCAGCACGAGAAGGGGAGGAAGGGGATCCGACACGGCAGCTGTCACCAGCGCCAGTCGTCGACGAGCCAAATCCCGCTCCGATAAGCCACGATCGCGCTCCAGAACCAGCTGTTGCTGCTGAGTTTGGGCTGCAGCGCGTTGATCCCGGAGTTTCGCGGCATCGGCGTCTTTCAATTTGTCACCTGGATGGACACTAACGAGTGAATATGGGGTTACTAGCAAGGACTAAAAGAGGATCCACGTACTCGTGCGGCGAAGCTTGGATTCCAGCTCTGTTTGTGCACGCTTGGCAGCCGCCCACTCGGTAGCCGCCTTGTCCCGCTGGAGTTCGCTGTCCGCCAGTTTCGCTTGGATCTCGTCGCGTAATTGAGTTATACGCACGAACTCCTCGAGCGCGTACTCTCGTCCGGCAGACGCGTTCTCGAGCGACTCCTTGGTATCCTGCAACTCCTCAGCAAGCTGAGCCTGAGCTACATCCGGCGACGAGGGAGGTGGATTTGGCGCGGGAGATCCTCCACGCGCCGACCCTAAGGCGGATCCGCCATGGGTGGATCCCACATAGTCGTTGGTCACCACCTCCTCCTGGGTCAGACGCAACTCGTCACGGAGCCGGTCCAAGCTCGCATCCGCAGCTGCCCCAGCAGTCTGGGAATCCTCCAGATCCCGCTCGAGGTCGTGGATCCGGGATTGGAGCTGGTGGATCTCAGATCCAGCGAGCGCCATCTCCCTAAGGAGATGGTCGCTGTCATCCCGCATGACATCTCGCTGACGGGAGGCGCGTTCCAGCCGTCCAATCAGGTCGCGGATCTCGACCGCCTGATCAGCCAACAAGAGTCGCAGGTCCTGCGACCGAGAGGCGTACGGTGCTCCCACCCCTAAATCTCCATGGCCTAGTCATGGGTTTGGGCTCGCAAGGTCTGAAGTTGGGTAGTGTGTAGAGACGCAGCTTGGTCTTGGGCATCTTGAGCTGTCTGGAGCTCCGCCGTCAGGGTTTGCACCTGATCGGAAAGAGCCTGGGCTAGAACCCGCAGATCGGTGGGCGACATGGAAGACGGACTGACCGGAGGTGTGGTGGATGGGGCCTTGCCCGACGATTTGCCGGTACGCTTGGCGGGAGACATGTGTCGCGAAGGGGAGAAAGCGGTTGTGGATGCTGGTAATGCACGCCGTGAACGCTGTTGTGCAGCGCCCGACAACGTACAGGAGGCGATTGTGGTGAAGTGCTTTCTCAGAAATAAGAGAATGGACCTGACGCGGGGTCACTATCCCGAATCAGTGACAATTTCAAGTGATTAGAGAGGATTTGGGTTGGTGGCACGGATGCAAGTTGACTGTGGTGGATTAGCCATGACGAGCGGCACCCCGTATGAAATGACGATAGATCTGGGTATGAGCGATGTACGGGAAGACAAGATCCACCAAGACTTATCTCGGATCCACCCTTACCTGGATTCACTTAGGTGGATATGGGATACACTATGTACCAGTGGATCGAGTGTGGATCCTATGAAGGAATGGTGGTAGGTGTCATCCGAAGGTGGATCTAGTAGCCACGGCTAGCGAGGAGTCAAGATCCACCGCGAGTTACCCCGGATCCCATACTTCCGAGTTCGGATCCTTGGAGGGAGGATCCCGCCTTGAGGGACCTGGATGCAGGGTATAGAGATGATGGATGCAGTGGATCTCGAACTTTCGTGGGACCAAGGAGATCACAGACGGTTGCAAGATGATGTTGGATGATTGGAGAGCTCGGATCCACGGCGAGCGTACAATTACAGTGAGGTGGATCCAAGCGACCTGGATCCGGATGAGTGTACCCATAATAGGGTGACCATGATGATTACGTCATGGATCCTGTGGATCTGAAGATAACACAGCTGGGATGATGGGTCAAGGGAAGAAGGGACATGCAGCCGAGCCTGGTAAGGGATTTAGCAGATGAAAGACATAGAAGGTAGAAATTCAGGCAGGTATAGGCCTAAATATCAATACAAAACCATATTTGTACAGTATCACGCAAGTGCCTTCCTGCCCTCAAGAACCGGAACTACATTGGCCGTACGAGCTAGGAGAAGGTTGGGAATTGCGAATCTAGTGTTAATAGTGATAACTGGATAATACATTGGCCAGATCCTACAACCTAGTGAGCTTTTCCTTTACTTGTGCAGATCCGACAGGTTAACCGAATTTACTACTTGGTCGGTTACACCCTATAGGTTCTCAACTCTCAAGATCCCGTCACAGGAGGCGGCAAGTACGACGCAAAGGAACTACAAAGGCAAGGGAACACACCCGCAAGGCAACCCTACGGCCAGATCCACGATCTAGGCCCCGGATCCATAGCTCGAATATTCGCTTAGGATTCGGAACAACCCGCGGACGCAGAGTGAAGATTTTCCACTGCTGCTCCACCCCATCCCCACGTCTCGCCAAGACACTCAAGCTTCACCACTTGAACTCTTCGGAAGTTACCGAGAGAGCAAGATCCCGCCCTACCGACGGGTACACAAGGTGAGGAAAGTTCAGCAGAACACGGATCATCGGGGGACCCCCTCCGTTAATCGGTGTCTGGGCGCAGTTAGTAAGTTGGATCTGGCAATCTCGCAGATTTTGCTGATCCCGCTACACCACACTTTTGAAATTGATATTAGCCGAGGATGCTGTTTCCATCAAGAAGGTTGGGTGCAAGCTGGTTATCGTGAAAATTTTCGTGGATCGTGATCGTGTTCTATCATACGATCATCCTGTGTTCCTCCTGCGTTAGTGAATACATTTATAGTTTGGATTGATTTTTAAGGATTTTTATTCAGTCAAAACATTTTTATTTAAAAGTCAAGTGGAGGGGCATTTAATAAAATCGGGAGAGATTCTAATACTGTGATCACGATCCAGCGATAGGGCGATGTTGTGTATGTCAGTCCGTTGATTGTTCATTCGGTACGGTTCCAGGTACGACTCGCAAAATCAATACGGAATACTTTTTCGTTTTTAATAAGGACAAGCTACGCTACCCAAGCAAATACTCAAAAATGAAAGGGTGTCGATGAAGCGTGGGCTTAAATTCGGCGTGTATATTGTGTAATATAAGGACGCAAGATGATTCATAAGATAAGGAAGGTTGATACTACCGATTCTAAGAGATCAATTACGCTGATTTATCCCGAATTTGCGGCAGAACGAAAAAAAAACGGACTGAAACAAGACGTCGTGGTAAGAAATGAAAAACTATCTGACTCATGCAATGTCGTTAGTCGTCAATAAAGTGAAAATATACAAACGATACGATTTTTTATCGCTTGTGTATATACTGACGTACTCCCTCCGGTCCGAAAGACAATGGTCACTTCAACATTGATGTGCTCACATAAACGTTTTACACGATTCAGTGGACAAAATGAGACGATTTAATTTGTTGGCTAGGATCCGGTAAGTCTGGGGTCTGGTGCGGGTGGCGCCAGAACTCCCGCCAAAACACAACTTGCTTTTACTCAGCCAGCCCTCGTCCTCAAGATGCCCCGCTCGCCCAACGCCAAGGATCGTGAAATACCTCACTGATATGGCTACCTATGGGGAGCTCCCAGGGGGGGGGAGGGGGGGGGGGGCAATATCAGATGCTTTGGTTGCCATCGCAACATTGTATTCAAGCTGTGGTCTGGCCGTTCCACGATTCCGCCCAGTAGCGTAGGATGGCAAGCTCAAGACCAAGATCGAGGCAGCGCCGTTGGAGAGTCGGACAACATTACGGGGCCTCGCCGCCTCGACGGGAGCTCCGCGCACTTAGCTCTTTCGGCGTCTAAAGTGCGAGCCGTGCTAAAGCGAGCTACCGTCGTGCCGAAGCCACTGCTTATACCTCAGTAAATGGCGACGCGCTGCCATTTTGCGACGTCGTTTGTGAAGAACACCCCTAGTAAATTTTGGCCTGCCTATTTGAATAATTATTTATTTAACAGCATGTTCTCATTGGGAGGCTATGTGTAATATTAAACCAATTATGTGAGCTCAGACTCGAATTTGTAAACATGCAAAATGTAGTGCATGTCGACAAAAAATGGTTTTACGTACACCGAAACCGTTCCACATACTATCTTACAAGTGATGAAGCCGGACACCGCGACCAAAACAAAATTCACCGCACGAAGGTGATGTTTTTAGTGGTAATGGCGCGTTTTCGGTATTACACTCAACACCGAATGACCTTTGACGGCATATTAGGCCTGTGGCCTGTAGTGGCGACCAAGTTGGCCATTCGCAACTGCAAAACTGACCGAAGGGCACTCCGGTGACGACGCCGATCGAGATGACGGAAGCTGTCTATGAACACATGCTAGCAGAGCATGTCATTCCTGCCATTAAGCGAGGTTGGCCTGAGAAGTTTTTTTTTTAAGTTATGGTGCTTTTATTTTAAATTTAGCCTGCTTTACTAATTGCATTGCTTAGATTTTATTGTATTTGTGTACAGACAAGGAGCCAGTAATCATTCAGCAGAACAATACCCCTTCCCATCGAGCTTCAGAGAGTATTGTAGTAGAAGCCGCAGCAGCATCTGATGGCTGGTTGATAAAGATCATTAACCAGCCACCGCGAAGTCCGGACTGCAACGTTCTCGATTTGGGCTGGTTTAGCTCACTGCTATCGCCGCAGTACAACAAGCAGACCCGCGACGTTGATGGGCTCATTACTGTCGTGCGAGATGCTTTTGAAGAGATGTACAGTGCCACTACGAACAAGTGTTTTCTTACGCTGCAACGTGTACTAGAGCCATCGATGCTTGCTCGTGGTGGCAGCAGCTACGCCATTCCTCATTTAAAGAAGGATGCACTTCTAAGAGCAAGCGAACTACCCCTCTGTCTTTCATGTTCTGCCGAGGCATCGGAGATGTCGCTTTAGTACAAAACGTTAGTTTATTAGCGGTAATACCGAGATAAATAGAGTCCTTATTGTCACGGTCTTCGGCTAGAGGAAGGACTCGCTATTCTGGTCGACTGTCTACGGCAATTTAGCGAGCGGCGTAAGAAGAGTGTCAGGCCCGATCAGCCTCGTTCCGCGTCGCCGACTACCTCGTCCCTAGGCTAAGATGGAACGAAGGCGTCCAGACAGTGGTACGCTGACTCCGTTTACGAACGACAACTAGAGGTACTGGTGTTGGTAGGGGATGCTTTAGCAAGCTAGAGAACTGATGAGAGAGCCCTCAGTCGTGAATTTTCTTCTTTTACGAGAAGTGCTCAAGAAAAACAAATAAGAAACAAGTATATTTTACACATCTAATATGTCTAAGTTCCTACGTTGGCTTTCACAAGATACACGACCCCGACAAGAGAAGGAGACCGCGACAATTCGGTGGAGAAGCAGGGTATCTTCTAGCCAATTTTCGTAGATACATAATAGAGAAGTAGCGGAGAGAGCCGCTTGGAAAACCTTAGCGTCGAAGTCATTGGGCGAAAGTGCAAGGGAGCCGGGACGAGATGAGCTCCCTAAACCAATAGAGGACGAAGAGCAGCGCCTCGCACGGATCCTGGCGGATGTTGACGAGGACCAGATCGCGGACGCCCCAGCTGCGGAAGGCGAAGGCGGCGAAGTGGATCCCCGAACGCATGGTGAATCCGGAGAGACGGCTGAGGTCCGAACGGAACGAGCGGTAGCAGGGCGGAGGGAGCGAGCGGCCCAGGAGGACGACGAAAGCTTGTTTGGAGCGTCACCACGAGCCGAGTAGAACCGAAGAATGTTCATGACGATGTTGGGGACACCCCAGGGCAGAGCCAGCTTCCAAGCGTTCCTCGGGACTCTAGCGGATCGACCGGCTCTTAGAGAGGAGTAGGCGCGGTCACGAGAGGCAAGAGAGACCGAGATGACGAGTTCTGGAACGCGGCGGGAAGTGTCGTTCTCGCCGGATCCGTCCCGACCATCGCTAACTCACGTGGTTGAGACTGAGCGGGAGGCGCCCTCGGCGACGACAGCTGAATATTTGCAGGAAGAGGATGTTGGAGGACTGTATGAGAGCGACGTTCCAGCTTCCTGGTCGCGCTTTCGAAGTACGATTGACTTCCAAGCTGAACCTTTGAACGGGGTGGAACGTCACTGGGCGTCAAGTGTGACTTTGCAAGCTCCTACCATGACGGTACGCCGTTGAACGACACCTGCTAGTCCATACGCGACTCCGGCGAACCGAGGAACGACGCCCACGAGTCATGGAACGATCCCCGCAAGGGACGGAACGACGCCTACGAGTCAAGGGACGGCGAAGGTAGACCAGGCTCTTCAAGCCTTTATCGTCAACACTATCGGCCAGGCAATGCAACAGATTGCTATGTCCAGTGGATCTGTAGGTAGGCAACGCTCCCAGTCTAGGGACCAAGGGTCAAGAACGGTGGAGGCCTCGCCTCGATACTCAATGAACGAGTTGGATCGGCTGATGGAGCCCCCGAGGAGCGGAACCCGTAGTCCCGGTAGAGGTGGGACCATGCCTCGATCAATCCCTGAAGCTCGAACAGGGGGACCATCGTCTCCAACCCCTTCATGCGAGAAGGCATCCGACCGAGCACCCCGAACGTACGAAGGAAGTGGAGCGTATGGCTCGCCGAGACAATATTCGTCCTCGAATCCATTTGGTCCGATGTTACCGCCGGGTTGGAACCCGATTGAGATGCTTCCTACTTACCCGTCCACGCCTATGACTACGCCTTCAATGCAGGCCGGGACGAGACCGGAGAGAACGCTGAATTGGGGAACGAAGCCGACCGACGAAAGATCGTTCCAAAGTCACGAAGGAGACCCGAGACTCAGTGGAAACGTGGGGTTTGACCGAGAACGATACCCGAGATATGCGACGCCTCACCTGTAACGGGGTTACATGGTGTGGAACACACAGGGGTACGAAGTACCCGGAGAGTTAACAAACTCTCAGTACATAAGTTGGAGAGTTAACAAGGTCTCTCAGTACGTTGGCTGAAAGCCACACGTTATGCATTTGATTAGGTTTAACTATGCTAGATAGTTAAAAAGATACATTTACCCCTAGGCGGCTTGGCCGCAATAATAGTAAATAAAACACTTCTGGTTTTAAAGCATAAAAGTTAAGGTGTTAACTTTGAGCCCTGGTCTTGGGCTGTAAGTGTCCTTTGGATAAGGAACTTAGTATTAGTGACTCTTCGAGTCGAACGTCTTCCTCTGACGCTAAAGCTACGGCAGCCTCGCTGCACTTGGTAGCACTTGTAGTCAATCCCGCTCCTGAGTCGGTTGACTATATCCTCTGCGAGGATGGAACACCCCATGTCCGCGAATTGCCCCCGGCGCAGCAGGACGCGCTTACTAAGCTTATGTCCTTGCTTGGCCCGGAGGGCGTGGCTCATCTTGCATCGCAAGGTCCAGAGGCGGTCACTGCCAGGCTGGAATCGTTCTTCCGCTACGAGAACGCGCTCTTGGAGCATGTCCAAGAGAAGATGAGCGCCGCAACGGCGGCGGCGTCGATGACGCGTGAAGAGTCTATGAGACTGAAACCGCTCATGGTGAGCGTAAAAACCTTCGAGGGGAAGGATGGAGAGAATCTCCTTCTCTGGACCCGTGAGGTCGAGATGGCCATGGGATCGGCCCTGCTCCAGTCTGAGCATCAGCGCGTGGCGCTGGCTATCTCCAGGCTTGGAGGTCGCGCTCGCGAATGGGCACTAACGTGCGGCACGTCTGTTGACGCTGCATTTTTCACTCGGAATCAGCTGAAGCAACAGCTTTCGCGCGTGTTCGCGCCGCCTAATCAGGCGTACCGTGTCCGGTCAAAGTTCCTTGCTACCCGCCAAGGTAAGAAGGATTTATTGGACTATGTCCAAGAGTTGAGAGCTCTTATCGCCGGAATGGCGGCGGACCCTCTTCCGGAACTGGTCAGCGTGACCGTGTTCATGGAGGGACTTCGTGTGAGCGCAGCTCGAACGGAAGTGTTCCGTGTACACCCTAACTCTTTTGAAGAGGCGGTGGATGTGGCGTTGAATGCCGAGCACAACTTCAGGTCGGCGCGACCTGGTTGGAGCGCTGGTAGCGCAAGCTCTTCGAGCGGCCCAGAGCCGATGGACCTCAGCTATGCTGAAGATGAAGAAGCGGAGCTTCTTGCTGCGGAGCAGCGAGCCGGCATCCGCAGATGCTTTGTGTGCAATAGCACTAAGCACTTGAGGGCCTATTGCCCTCTGCGCAAGAAGCGCGAGGCTCGGGCGAGCCAACCCTCCGGGTCATCGCCGGGAAACGGCAACTCCCAGTAGGCGCGGGGCGGCCTACTGGGGAAGAACTGAGTTCTGTTGTGCCTCGAAGAGGTAGAGGGCAACGGGGCTCAGCCCCGAAGAGAGCTGAGCTCTCTTACGAGAAGAGTGTGTGCAAGCCGGGCTTGCTGGTCGTTCAAGCGAACGTGAAGGGCTTTGCAAAGCCATGAAGAGTCTTGATTGACTCGGGAGCCTCGGGCAACTACGCCCGTCGCTCCACCCTGGAAGAGAGTCAGCTGTATGCTGAGGCACTGGAAGTGCCAACGAGAGATACGATATCTGTCCGTCTCGCGACGAGGACACTGGTAACGGTGTCGAAGGTCTCTGTCGACCTTGAAGTGAAGTTTGAGAACTTCGATAGCGTGGAACGCTGTTTGGTCTTAGACCTGGATGCGAGGTATGACCTCATCCTTGGCATGGCATGGCTGGAACGTCATGAGCCATGGATCGACTGGAAGTCGAAAACGCTGGGTGCGTCGCACCCTGCTCCTAGTGGAGCTTTGGTGAGTCATGAACCCACCTCTGCTAGGAAGCAGAAGCGCTTTTGGCGCGAGCACGAGGCCGAGGCGGCCGTAGTGCTGGACATTGGTATGTCCGAAATTGTTAGCAACGAGGTTGCTGTTTGCCCTGAGGGCGTACGTCGTGCGGCATGTTATCCGCTGAGCGGTGCAGGTCAGGTCGATGACCAACTGCTGGGTGCTGGTGAGGACGAGCGCGGAGTGGCGCGTAATCCACTGAGTGGTACGAATCTGGTCGATGACCTACCGCTGCGTGACCCGAGGGTCGCGGTCGACTGCGAGTCGAGGCATCATGGGCGTGGCCCAGGAGATGCAGATGAAGTGACACCTAGTTCACTGTGTGAAGGTCAAGAATCTCTTGGCTTTCAGCCGAGTGTCTTGCGAGACACTGTATCCTCTTCGAGGAGTGATGGTGCTGCTGCACCCGGTGGTGGTGACGGAGATGTCGCCACACCGCCCTCATCCGGCCGGGCTCGGTCGCGGAGGAAGAGGAGAAGAAGACGCAGGGCGTCTGTAACGTCTTCGACGTCGGACGATGTGTCCAACGTGACGAGCGGTGGTGCTCCACGTGATTGCTGTGAACAGCTGTACACACTCGTGAACGGAGTGACGGGGGAGGTAGAAGGCGACATCAGCCTTGACACTCTGCCCGCTGCAGATGCTCTGCTAGAGCTGGACGAGATGTCCATTGCCAAGTTCGGCGAAGCCTTAAAGGCAGGCGAGCTAGCCGAGGTGGGCCTGCTGGGACCCGAGGAGGAGTTGAACTCCTCATCCGTCGTGGACGACGCGGTCCTAGAGGAAACCAAGAAGGCGCTGAGCGCAAGAAGTGGATCGGCGATCCTCAAAGATCCTTCGGATTCCTTCTACCCGGTGGTGAAGGAGTATGGAGACGTTGTCTCGAAAGACCCACCGACGAGCCTGCCTCTGGATCGAGGCGTGTGTCATGAGATTGACCTGGTTCCTGGAACCAAATACTGCGTAACAAGGCAATGGCCTTTGCCGAGAGAGCAGTGTGACGTCATTGACGCATTCTTCCGTGCGAAGCACGAGGCAGGGATGGTGCGTGAGAGTAAGTCTCCGCACTCGACACCCACGTTCTGTGTCAGAAAGCCGAACGGCAAGTGGCGCATTGTTCATGCTTTTAACAAGCTAAATGCGGCCACTATCCCGGCGCAAACGCCGATTCCTCGCAAGGATGTTCTGCAGAACAACATGGTAGGCTGTACGTTGTACAGCGCGCTCGACTTGGTCGATGGCCAATTACTATTGCTCATGAGAGCGAGCGACATTCCGCTGACAGCGGTGAGTACTCCGAGCGGTATGCTCTGGGAGTGGCTGGTGATGCCCCAGGGGCTGTCGAACGCACCAGCAACGTTCAATCGTCTTGTGACGCAGTTGTTTAGGCCCCACCGGGCGTACGCTCAAACGTACTTTGACGATATATTCGTCCATAGTCGTGCCGAGCACGGAAAGTCAGACGTGGATAACCACATTGACCACTTGCGAGCGGTGATCGAGTGCATGCGCACTAATAAGTTGTATGCCAACTTGGACAAGTGCGTCTTTGCCGCGGAGGAGATACCTTTCCTCGGGTGCTTCATTGGGAAGCGTGGCTTACGGGCAGATCCTACCAAAGTCAAGGCCATCGTGGACTGGCCGGTTCCCAAGAGCCAAAAAGACTTACGCAAGTGGCTAGGCTTAGCCAATTACTTGCGCAAGTACAGCGCGAATTACGCAGAAATGGCTCGGCCATTATCAGATCTCCTTAAGAAGGATGCATCATGGTGCTGGAACGTCGAGCACGACGGAGCCTTTGCGGCTGTGAAGGAGAGCCTTCTCCAGGCTCCGATCCTTGCGCTACCGGACCCGGATAGTCCAGATTAGCGTCGTCTGTGACGCCTCCGATTTTGCAATCGGTTGTGCTTTACTACAAGCAGACGCCGAAGAGCGTGAACGCGTGATCGCATTTGAGTCTCGCCAGCTCAAAGCTGCAGAGAAGAACTATCCAGTTCATGACAAAGAGCTACTTGCAATGAAGTATGCTCTAGTCAAATTCAGGGTACACCTGCTAGGCTCTAAGCCTTTTGTGATCTTTACTAATCATGCGTCGTTACGCACTGCGACACAGTCGCCTCATTTCTCTCAGAGAATGGCAAGATGACTTTCCTTCTTTGCCGAGTATAACTTCGAGGTGAAGTACAAGCCGGGGCGGCTTAATGTAGTGGCCGATGCGCTCTCGCGCAGGCCGGACTACGAGTTAGCCCATGTCACGACAGTGACGTCGTCAGTGCTTGACTTGATACGCGGAGCGTATGCACAAGACGACATGTGCGTAGCGCTGCTACGGGCTCTTGGGAGCGAAGCGTTTAAAGACTCTGACAAAGAATCGTCTGGGCGCTTACGCGCGAGGCTGCATCGATACTCGCTCGATGGCGGCCTGCTGTACTACAGCACCGACTCTGAGGATAACCCTCGTGTAGTCGTTCCTCATGATGAGGATCTCAAGTATCGAATCCTCTATGAGGTTCATAATACGCCCGTGGGCGGGCACTTAGGTCGGGAGAAGACCTACGGCTCGGTGAGCACGATGTACTGGTGGCCCAAAATGTATAGGTGGGTCGGCACCTATGTACGCACGTGTGAGACGTGTCAACGGACGAAGTCCGCGCCGAGCACGGCAGCGCCATTGGCGAGTTTGCCTGTCCCCAAGGGATGTTGGCAGTCCATGAGTATGGACTTTGTGTTTGGCCTTCCCAAGGACAAGGCAGGAAACACGGGTATTGTGGTCTTTGTAGACCGATTGATCAAGATGGCTCATCTAGCGGCGGTGCCGGACACCATAGATGGTGAAGGTACAGCTTTGCTGTTTTTAGACCGAGTCTTTCGCCAACATGGCTTGCCTGAGGCAATTGTCTCGGATCGAGACCCGCGCTTCACCGCGAAGTTCTGGACGTCCCTCTTCAGAGTGCTTGGCACTCGGTTGGACATGTCCACAGCGGACCATCCGCAGACCGATGGTCAAACCGAACGCGTGAATCGCGTTGGTGGAGGATATCCTCCGAAGCGCATGCGCTGAGGCGCCAAAACGCTGGAGCCAGATGCTCCCACTCGTTGAGTTCGCATTAAATAATGCAGTGCACGCCTCGACAGGCTACACTCCGTTCTATGTGAACGGCTTGGTTAACCCTCGCGTCCCATTGACGCCGCCACGCAGTGGCTCAGGGCTTGATGGGGGAGGGATAGCCGAGCGGCTGGCTGATGTCAGCCCTGTTGCGGTTCGCAAGCAAGTCGATGACTTTGTCTCTTTGAGACTAAGCGTAATGCGTCAAGTACGCGACGCTATGGCTGAAAGCCAAGACATGCAAAAAGAACATGCAGATGCCAAAGGCAGACGCAATGAAGAAAGGTTTGAGGTCGGAGACCTAGTTTTATTAAATGCCAAAAACCTACCTACTCATGCAGTGTCTGCAGTCTTTAAGACAAAAATTGAGACCACGGTTCATAGGGCCGTTCAAGGTCGTGGTCAAGAAGGGCCTAGCGTATACGCTTAACCTTCCGAAGAAGATGCGCACGCAATCAGTTTTCTACGTTGGCTTACTCAAGCCGTATCAGAACCCTGCTCAGGTGAGCGCGGAGGCGTTGGCGCCAACGGTGGCTGGGCCACGACAGGATGCGCAACAGCGGGAGGCCGAACCACGGCGGGCTGAGCGACAGCAGGTGGCGGGGCCACAAGACGCAACAGCAAGTCGATCTGACCTTGCAGCTGAGCGACTTGACGCTCAAGGTCCGCGACTCGGGTTCTGAACCGACTGTGGTTGTTCAAACCAGTCCACGCGGTGGTTCGTCTCATCGAGACCATCTGCAAGGCGACTCAGAGCGTCAGTCGTATCATGGAGATACCGGTTCAGAGAACCCACACGCTGCTCCAGCGCGAACACGTCGCTGCGACTCGCGACGCGAGAGTCCAGCTGAGGCTCGGCCTCCTCCTGCTCTGCTCGATGAGCACGGCGAGCTCCACTTCCATGTGGAACGCCTGATGGCGAGGCGCATGCGCCAGGGTCGTACTCAGTACCTTGTGAAATGGAGGGGTTATCCTCACTCACAAAACTCTTGGGAGTTTGAGGTTGTCCTCCGGCAGGACTGCCCTGACGTCGTCGACGCTTTTGATCGGGCACACTCACTGCCCCGCCGCTACGGCGTACGACCGCGTCGTCAGGCGCCGAGCGCTTCCCGCCGCTAGAACGCGGGGATGACAGGTCGGTGGCTGAGCTCAAGCTCCGACCAGTGGCTGGAGCAGCGGGCTCATAGGAATGAGCGGTGCTCGCAGCAGGAGCAAGGTGACGCCTCGATGTGATGGGGACAGGGTCCCAGTGTTCGTCGACGTGCTTTCGACTTAGCGAAGTCTAAGCGCAAACGTCTCTCAAGACGAATATCAGTTTTAGAGAAACTTGCTCGAAGAGCATTATAGGAGGGGAGCCGTTGATCTCCCTCCACCCAGCTTCAGAATTGTGCTTCATAAGCACGCTGGGATTCCCCAGGGTTAAGAACAACCGGAATGGTTCGCATGGAGGGAACCGGTTGGCGGTTGAGCTGCATATGCAGGCGCGCCTGATACTTCTGAGGAGTTGTGACTTGTGGAGTCAGATATCGCTCTCGGAGCCGGTGCCGTTGCACTTGCTCATCAGCAGTCGAGACCGCAGGCCCACACGTGTACGTGTTCAGCGGCTGCTGCGCCGCGAGGCGGGGCCGCTTCGGCAGGGTTCCGCGGCTGCTGCGCCGCGAGGCGGGCCGCTTCGGCAGGGTTCCGCGGCTGGAAGCCGTAGTCACGGCGTGACGTTAGAACAAGTGGTCGGACCACAGGTCGGACGACTGCGAGCGCTGCTCATTGACAACTGACGGCCTTGAGCCTCGTCCAGGTCATTCGTAGTGACGTTGTGATCGTATCGATCTTCTCGTCATACGCGACGATAGCGGTGGCGCATCGCGCAGCGAGCGAATCGGATTCGAACGTTCAGAGAACGGATGCGGCGTCCGCAGGTCTCTTCTTGTTTGAGATTGCGCCGTTGAGCGGCTAGACCTCACAGAGGAAGCTGGGGAAGACGCGGCACCAGTGTGCGACCTCGGAGAGGTTGGGTTGGAGTGATCCTCACTACCCATGGGCTCGTCGTAATCGACTTCGCCCTCTTCGAGTTCCGAGAACAGAACATCGTTCCCTCTGGGCGGCGCCCGCGGCTCTGACGAGCTTTGAGCTTTGCTCTCTTCTTGTTGACGGCTCATGGAGCTTTGACCGTGGCGACGGCGATACTCTTGGTGGTACTGTGCCACCGAAAGAGACGAAGATGCTCTTGGAGCAGTTGCGGAGCGCAGTTGGGGGTCTGGGACCGACGAGGCAGGGGCGGCGCGACGCGCTGGAGACGTTGGGCCGTGGGCCGGAGTGGAAGTGCCAGGCATCAAGGATGCGAACGCGTTTGTGAGCTCGTGGAGCTGCAGAACGCAGAGGTGAGGTCTAGTGACCTCCGTCGTCTTGACAAGACGTGACCTCGCTGAGGAAAGTTCGAGAACGGTATGTTCTCATCTTAGTGAGGGAGAGTGTAACGGGGTTACATGGTGTGGAACACACAGGGGTACGAAGTACCCGGAGAGCTAACAAACTCTCAGTACATAAGTTGGAGAGTTAACAAGGTCTCTCAGTACGTTGGCTGAAAGCCACACGTTATGCATTTGATTAGGTTTAACTATGCTAGATAGTTAAAAAGATACATTTACCCCTAGGCGGCTTGGCCGCAATAATAGTAAATAAAACACTTCTGGTTTTAAAGCATAAAAGTTAAGGTGTTAACTTTGAGCCCTGGTCTTGGGCTGTAAGTGTCCTTTGGATAAGGAACTTAGTATTAGTGACTCTTTGAGTCGAACGTCTTCCTCTGACGCTAAAGCTACGGCAGCCCCGCTGCATCACCCAACTGCTCCCATGGCCCAATATGCGGGACGTGAGCCGCATGACTATGGCCGAGGGCTCGCTCCGATGGTGGGAGTCCCGAACGAATTGAGGAACGCAGTCAAAGTGATCGTTCCCTTTTATTCGGACACGGCCTCGAGTGAGCGAGCTGTGGCGTTTTGGCGTTCGTTCGAGAAGTGTACGATGGGCATGGACGATTAGCTGCGCTTGACGGCTTTCGAACAGTTCCTGAAGGGAAAAAGGGACAAGAATGGTGGTACAACTCGAGAATCCATAACTTTGAGGCGCTTCGTTCCAGATTTCACAACCGGTTCGTTTGCCTGACTCCGGCCCAAACCTGGACCCGCCTTAAGACGGCTGCAAGGAAACGAGGCGCGTCGGCCGAAGAATGGGGTGATCGACTCGAGACAATATGCGACGCGCTGAACTTACCCGAACCCCGCATGAGGTACGAGTTCTTCCTCGAGGGAATAAGGAACAAACAGATGCGAGCGGTGCTGAACGGTAATATGATTGGGTCTATTGAGCAAGCCTGTCGTATTCTGTTGTTCAAGAATCTTCACCTGCCTATCGAAGAAGACGATGAATTTTCCGAGGATGGAATGAAGCCTCTGGGCACGAAGAATGTACCCTCGACGGAATTACAGGTACGTCAAGAGTTGCAACTGCTAAATCGGAACGTGCAAAAACATTCTGGAACGAGCGATGGATACATAGGCGCAGTGACTTTGAACGATCCGAAACCGACTAGTCCTTCTAACGGCGGAGTGAGTGCTGAACTGGGGCCTCCCAACATTCGTATGGGTCCCGATACTCGTACCGCAGAAGGAGAAGTCGTGTGCGGGCGCTGCGAGCGAAAAGGGTGTGGTCGAGAGACGTTTCCTCGTGCGAGAGGCCTGTGTAATCGCTGTCATCAATTTGGTCACTACTCCATGGAGTGTAGCTTGCCTAGAAGAGCGAGTGGGGCTCGATTTGGAGATCGTCGGACTGCGGAGTGTTTCTTTTGTCGACAGCCGGGTCATGGCGTGACCAACTGTCCCGAGATCAAAAAACTACGTAGTCTCTCGAGGAATGCCGTAGCAAGTGGAGCGATGGCTGCTCAAGGTTCGGCTACACCGACTGGAATGTCCCGACAATGATGGGGGCAAGAGGGAGGGGAAAGAAGTGTCGCTCTTTCCTCTTGCCAGGTTGGCGACACAAAAGGAGATGAAGGTTCACAGCTAAGTGGATTTGGTGGACCTGAGAGGGCTTCCGAGGTTGGTGTGAATACTGGAGTAAACGCTCGGAACGTTCCCGTTGCGAGCGTGCGACTGAAAATGCGGATGTCGTGATCGGAACGAGCAGTCTAACGGAACCGACTGGTTCAATGTACGAAGGAAAAGAGGAAGTCTCTACGAGAGGACCGGACGTGGAGGTGGAACGAGAAGGAGGAGCAACGGAAAGCTCCTCTATAACAATGAAGCGTGAAGGTGGAGCGAAGGATCGTTCTAATTGGGCGCAGGACGTCGATCAAGGGGCAACGGAACGTCCCGAGGATGCGTCGAAGACACAAGAAGGAGCAACGGAAAGCACCTTGGTAACATTGGAGAGTGAAGGTGAAACGAAGGGTCGTTCCAATCGGGCTCAGAACGTCGATCAAGGGACAAAGGAACGTCTCGAGGATGCGTTGAAGACCCAGGAAGAGTGCCGCGGAAGAACGGAAGCGGACGAGCTGTCCGACAAGTCTACACGGGATGAACAGGCACTCGAGACAAAGACGGAAGACGTGATAGGCGTCAGGACTAACCTGTTTGCGGCCGTGATCGGAGTAGTGGATGCTCCTGAGGAGGGCGTTAAAGTTCCCAAAGCTGAGCTGAATATGGAACGTAACAAGGCGACGGACTCATCAAACGAATATGATCGTCTGTTTACCGACGAGAGCTGGATATGCTCGAGCACGGTGACGATCACATAGTGAAGAGTGAACCCGAGGAGTACGACAAGGAGCTGGAAGAGCGGCTGTTTCCGTTGGATGACGAGAAGATTCAGTCACGAGTAACACAGAACGCTAGCAGGCAGGAGAAGCCGTCACTTGCAGGACTGAGCGAGCAACTGGGAATACTGGAAGAAGTGCTAGAGCGCACAAGGGAAGTCTCTACGGGAAAGATGAGGAAGCCAGAGTACTGGCTAGGTTGGTACGAGAGGACACTGGAGAACTCGGCAGCGGCCAGGCGTGCTAATCGAAACTTTAAGGACGAAGCGGGAACGATGGAGACCCGCGTCGCCGTCGGCGCTATCACCCAAGAAGAA
>NW_003303743.1:2194631-2218737 GCF_000142945.1 Phytophthora infestans T30-4
AGGTCGGATGGGAGGGACTAATCCGGAGGAAGGCAGCGGGACGAGGGCTGATGTTCCCCCGCTGCGAGACAAGACCAAGGAGAACGTTTTGGACGAGGAATCTCTTCCAGACCACCTAGCGAAAGTAGGTGGAACGACGACTCCTTCGTTCCTAAATCGAGCGGTGACATGGGCTCGTTCCAATTTCCGGACCAAGGCTTCTTCCATCCGAGACAAACTGCACGACAAACCAAAAGCTTCTAAAACAGACGGACCCGTCGCAGAGGCCGTTGGACTAAAACAGTTGAAGGAAGTGACGTTTGGACTTCCAATCCAATCGCTGGAACAGGAGAGGCTAAAAATAGCCGATGAACAATCCGACATCTATGCAACCAACGCGCGAAGGGCTCCGCGGCCGCGAAGGTCGTCAGGATTGCGGGCCGTGAGTGAGGACGATGCCTCTCAGGATGGGGCAGGAGTTGTGCCGGAAGGAAAGCGCGTCATTTGTAGCGTGGGAGGGCTGAGGGCGGTGACCGGTGGCTTCATCGGCTGTTGCCCATCTGAGATGTTGGCAGACACGGGCGCTGTGGCGAGTCTCGTGAACAGGCTAGTGCTGAAACGGCCTGGTCGCGCGTCAGAACCCCTCAAGCCCTACACTGGAAGCCTAGACAGCGTTTCGGGACATGAAATTCGTATACGTGGCGTGGTCGAGCTTCCAATAACACTTGGAACGATCGATATGACTCTTCCGTTTGTGGTAGTTGACCATTTGTTCGTGGACGCCATTTTAAGAACGGACTCATTGCGTTCGTTCCGAGCAGTAATGGATCTCGAAGACCAAACGGTGACACTGAAAGGGACGGGAGATGGGATCCCGTTGGGCGTCTCGAGAGAAGAAGCGACTTATGCAGTCACGACGACTTCAACCGTTCGATTGAAGCCTGGTCACTTAGCGCTAGTCAAGTCTAAGATTCGTGGAACGATGAAAGATCGTTCCACCGTTCTGGTAGAAGGCGCCCCCGTGACCGATGAGAACTTACGAGTGGCCCGAGCACTGTGCACCGTGAGGATTGGGATGGCCTTAGTGGAGGTCTGTAACGCGTCCACGGAAGAAGTTGAAATTCCGTCGGGTGCATACGTAGCGGCTGTAACTCTCGTTCCTAAATCAGCTTTTGGAGCGAAGGTCCGAAGTGGAGCGACGAATCAAGTAAGCGCAGCGATAAGTATCACTGACTACAACGAAGGAACGAAAGTGGGACCCGCTGACGTTGAGATAGCCACCGCAATGCAGAACGAAGAAGACGACGATTTTGAAGTGGATTTCCAAGATTCGTCGCTGGGAGCGGAGCAAAGGAGACTATTTGCCGAGATGCTAGGAGGTCTGAAGGATTTATTAGTAGAGACGTCCAAGAAACCGGGGCGTACGGACCTTTTGAAGTTCAGCGTCGATACGAGAACGAGCGTGCCGATCAAGCAGCCGCCCTGTTGAGTATCGAAGGCTGAAGGGGACGTAATGGAGGCTGAGATCCAAGAATATCTCGAGCTTGGCCTGATCAGACCCTCAAACAGTCCCTGGGCTAGCCCCGTAATAATGATTCAAAAACCCGACGGCGGGATTCGATTCTGCATCGATTATCGGAAGATCAACGCGGTCACGGTCAAGGACAGCTACCCAATGCCGTTGATCGACGACATTTTGGACGTACTTGGAGACGCCAAGCTGTTTTCCACTATGGATATTGCTTCAGGATACTGGAACGTCCCGATGGAACCGAACAGTATGGAGAAACGGCTTTTACGAGCAAATTTGGCCTTTACGAATGGCTTGTTATGCCCTTTGGGTTATGCAACGCCGCTCCTGCGTTTGAGCGACTAATGGAGAACGTCCTAATCGACCTGAAGTGGAAAACGTGCCTCGTCTATCTGGACGACTGTGTGGTGTTTAGTGACGATTATTCTACTCACCTAATTCGAGTAAGACAAGTGTTGGAACGATTCCGCTCGGCGGGCTTTAAGCTGAAAATGAAGAAGTGCCACTGGGGACGTGACCAAATAGCGTTCCTGGGACACATTGTGACGCCTACGTGCATACTACCGAACCCCGAGAAAGCAAAGGCAGTGATGGATATTGAGAGGCCGCACGACCTTCACACCGTTCGTGCTTTCCTAGGACTAACGAGCTACTTCCGACGCTATATACCAGGGTTTGCTGCTACTGCCGCCCCTTTGGAACGACTAAAGCAGAAAGAGGTGGACTTCAAGTGGAACGAAGATTGCGAAGTGGCGTTCCGACAACTACAACGGGCTTTGGTGAAACCTCCTATTCTGATATATCCCAACTTTAGCAAGAGGTTCAAGCTCTATGTGGATTCGTCCCATTTGGCGGTAGGGGCCTGTCTGATGCAGGAAGTCGCCAAATGTGACCGAGCGGTTGCCTACGCGAGTAAAATGTTGGTAGGATCTCAAAGGAATTGGATCAACAAGACCTGTGGCACCACCGAAATTGAGTGCTGGGGAATCGTATGGGCGACACGAAAGTTCAAGTGCTATATCGACCACGGTGAGTTTGACCTGTATACGGATGATCAAGCCCTTACGTGGATTTTTAGTGACAACACAAGGACGTCAAATGCGCAGTTGGCACGAGGGGCTGCTGAGCTGTCCCAACTGAGGTTTAAAGTGTATCACAAGCCAGGAACGTCCATGGGGCATGCCGACGGCTTGTCGAGGCTGTATCATCGCGCGGGGAAGGGAACGATAGGGGCCATCACGATGAAAGACCTCTTGAACGAAGAAAGGAACGATCCGCCTGACAGACTTGAAACGATCGTTTCGGATGGTAACGAGTGTCCGACGGTTCAGTTCCAGTCGGGGAGCAGACCGAAGAGGCGGTCCCTGTCAACGAGCTCACCCAGGAAGAACAAGAGAAAGAACTACAAGCTGGTGCTCCACCTTCCTGCCCTCCACGATCGACGTGTTCGGGTTAGACTACGACAAGTTCGTGAAAGAACAAGAGCGGGTGCCGTGGATGCGTGCAATGAGAGCATTTCTGAAGGACGGTGCGCTGGCCTTGGATCCTCAACTAAGGGTGACGGTGTTAAAGATGTCACCGCACCACTTGATGAAGAACGAGGTCCTTATGCGTCTCGTGCACTTAGGGGCTCGTGCCGGTCCTGCGCGGACCGTGACAGTTCCTGCGTTCCTTTACCGTTTATCGAGACAGCTCTAAATTATTGTCACGCTGACATATTCTCTGCTCATTTGGGAAAGACGAAGACATTGGACAAAGTGAGGCGCCATGCCTACTGGCACGGATGGCGAAAGGACGTGGTCGAGTACGTGGAAGAATGTGCCATTTGTAGTGGTGGTAAAGGTCGGAGACCCTGGAGAGCTGGTCTAATGCAGAAGATGCCGATCCAGGAGTTATCGGGACCGTTCTCGTTGTTGGTGGTTGACGCCGTCGGGCCTTTAGTGGTCACTCCACGAGGGAACAAGTATATTTTGGTGTTCGTGGATTACTTTTCGAGATGGGCTGAAGCTTTCGCGGTGGCGTCGTTGGACACGATCGCCTTTGTAGACGCTATGCTCGAATGTGTCATTTGCCGTCACGGCGTTCCGGAACGACTGCTTAGTGACCGAGGAACGAACTTCACATCAGATTTGGCACGATCATTCTACCAGACGCTAATAATAAAGAAGTTGTTTGGAGCCGCCTACCACCCCCAAACTCAGGGGCTGGTAGAGCGGTTCGATGGGACGCTGCTGGGAATGCTTAAGATATTCGTGAGTGAAACTCAGACCGATTGGGATATCTATTTGCCTCGAGTCCTATTGGCTTATCGGACTGCCTATCATGAAGGCCTTGGAGATACTCCCTTTTTCAGTTTGTACGGTCGTGACCCAATATTGCCGATCAACTTGGCCTTCCTCAACACCGGAAAGGACTGGAAAAGCAACGAGATTGCCACGTACCGAAGAAAGTTGTATCTGTCGTTACGTGACTCAAGGCGCCTGGTGGAACGACAGCTATTGAAGGCCCAAGATCGTCACGAGCAGCGATTGAATAAGCAAGTCAGGTCACGTACGAAGTAGGCGATCCCGTCTGGGTCTATCAGTTCTTCAGGGCAAAAGTTGGCGAAAACAAGACGAAGAAGTTGGCATTCTCTTGGCACGGTCCGTACCGTATTGTCGGCCAAGTCGGGGAGAATGCTTACAAGATGGCAATCCCTAAACACCCCGACCGGGTCGTCGCTGTGAACGTGAATCGGTTGAAACGCTTCTGTGGTCGCTGGAGTCGGCCGTTCGCGGACGAAGTGCCTAGAAGAATAGCCGAGAATGTGGCTAGTGGGGGTGCTACCTTCGAGAATGTGGCAGCTGGGAACGAGACAAGTAATGATGCGACCATCGAGGATGAAGCCGAGAACGAATTGCTATTGGAGGCGGGACCACTACAAGAAGAAGATCTGCCTCAGTCGAGTTTTGTAGAGCGAGTATCTATCGGGGGTCAGGAGACAGCTTTCACCGGCGTCTCGTCGCCCATCGTGGACGTCGTTGCTAAGAGAGTGGATAAGAGCGAGCTGCAGTACCTAGTGCTGACGGCTACGTACGAGACCTTTTGGTTACCCCGAACGGCTCTGTTCCCCGAGTTCGGAACCATGATAAGCGTCTTTGAGGAGGCAGACCGCAAGAAGAAGGGTCTCCCGGAGATTCGGAGCGTTATATTGGTCGAGGCCAACGCTGATGTGGACGACGCGGAAGTGTTGCTCTAACTGGTCCTCTGACTGGATGGAACGAGTGGAGCTGGACCGCCTTACTCTTGTTGGTGTTTGGGAACGAGTGAGTCTCGAAACACTGAACTATATTTTGCACTTACATATTGGAACGCTACGAAAAGGGACACTGGGAAAGTGACATGGGGTATCGACGGAGCACAAGACCCTCTGGCGGGATGGTTATGCCCGGGACTGACAAAGTTAGAACAAGGAACAGTTGTGACGAGAGACGATATCGACTAGCTGGACATCGAGGAACGGTAGAGACTTGTAACGCAGAGATTAAACGGATACATTCGAGACGAAGAAACAAGAAACGGAACGAGGAATGAAAACGACTCCGAATAAGAGGCTACTTCTTGGTGGTCTTCCCCTTGTCGGCTGAAACCTTCTTGGGAACGACCTTCTCACCGTCTTCCCCGTCGTCGGCCTCAGCCTTATCCCCCTCGTCATCGTCTTCGTCGTCTTCCTCCGGTTTGTACTCGTCCTCGTCGTCGTCTTCGTCGTCGCTCCCAGCTTCTTCGTCGTCGTCGGCACTCGAAGAGTCGGCAGTAGCAGCGGTCACGATCGTGGCAGTTGGAACGGCAGCTTCGGCCTCGTCTTCTTCGTCCTCTTCGTTCTCTTCGAGATCCGACCATTCGGCACGTCGGCGTTCTGTCTTGGTCGGTCCCCTAACTTGGGGGAACTGGTACGAGCCACTCTCCAACTCGGTTGCGACAGTCAGCTGGGTTTGCTTCACCAGGGCGTTGTCCATAAGGGTCTTCCAAGGCTCGTCACTAGTGGACCCCACCCAGGTGTCACGAGGCGTCGCCGAGGACTGAATATCAAGCCGAATGCGCGCCAAAGCCACCATGGAGAGTCGATTGGCCGGCTTGGCCGTAGGGACCAAGGCCTCGGTCGTCTCTAAAAGGACGCGGATACTCGGATACCCATACGCGTCGATCTGCACGGGCTCTAGAGCGTTGTCGATGATAGCCTGGTATCGTTTCGGATCCTTATCTTCGAGCGAAGTTAACGTGTCTACGAGAGGTCCGTCGTAGTGCAGGCACTTCTTGTTGTCGCGACCGGTCTGACCTCCCATTCAGAACATCAGGGCGCACTTGTCGAGGAGCGTGAGAAATCCGTAGAAGCCCCAATTTTCAATGCACAAACTGAGGAAGGCTACACGAGCCTGTACGGCGCGCATCTTGGCCTTTCGACGATTATTCTGCGCCGTCTCCGACGCCAGAGGCGCGTACAGGGCCCATTCCCAGAACGCCCGACGGTGAGACATCCAGAAGCGCCAATGACCCCGATAGATCGCGCGGAAACGAAGCGGGTTGTACCACTGCGGACGCCCAGTCCAAGGATAAGCGATACACCAAGGCTTCTTTCTGGCCGCCTCCGCCTTGGCCAAGATGAAGTAGACGGTAGCTTTTACTGCGTCAGGGGCGTCGAGGATTAAGTCGACCAGCGCCTTGTACTCGGGAGAAGGAACGAGCGAAGACGTCGGCTTGTCTGGCTTGTCACTGCTCCGCAGCTTCTTAGACGACTTGATTGGGGGTGGCCCGTTGCGAGTTTTCTGCTTACCGCGAACAGGCTTCTTTGCCGACGAAGTGGAGGAGGAGGTAGAAGATTTAGCAGGCGTGGACGACTCGGGCGAGACTCCCGACGCTGACGGCATCGCAACCACGGGACCGCGCAATGCGATGGAGGGTCGACCTTCCAGGAGATCGTCGACCAACCGCTCCATGTGCTCCAGACCAGTGGAGAGGCCGTTGCCGCCCAGGTACGCCTTCAACGCGTCCCAGAACTCCCGCTTGATGGTCTTAGCGTCGCCCCCTGGCGTTCCAAAAAAAAGTTCGTCGTACTCTAGGGCCGCGTCAAAGAATCGCTTGAATTGCCAGCGCTCCGCGACAGTGAGGCGCTTGGCCATGCTGGCAGCTGAGAAGTTGTAGCTGGGAGGTGTTCAACGTGGAGATTGTTGGAAACTAAAAGATGCGTCGCATTGGCTCAGATGGTGGCTGACGGACGTTGGAAATAGGACGCCCGCAACAGGGTGCAAAAATGGAACGAGATGAAAGGAAACGACTCGGGTGACACTGACGCCACTTGGGAAGGGGTGTCATCGGACGACGCCAGGATGACCTCTCCTAACTGACGCGGCGCCAGTCTGAAATGATGGAAGTACTGAGGAGCTGGTTTGATGGAGTCGAAGCGGCGGCTCCTGTCGTGACGTTCCCTGAAATCGAAACAGGAGCTACGGTGGTCTGCGCCGTAGCTGGGATAGTAGTGTGGGTGGCCACGACGCCTTTACGCAATGTGGGATGGGCTTTCAGTGCGAGCCTGGTGGACGGTGGCTCCACCATCTGTTTCTTCTGGTATACTTGTAGCAACCGATTTGTCACTACCGTCCGTGGAGCCAACGCTCAAGAGCTGCACCCTAGAGAATATGCGTGCACTTTGGTCACGCTGATGTTCCTCGTTCCCATGGCTGTGTTACGAAAGTATGAACCCCGCTTCGGCATTTTCGGACTGTCGTGTCTCAGATGGTGTGAGGCGTGGCACCACTCGATCTGTCTCTTCGTTCCAGATGTGATACAACTTGTGTGGACGTCGTGCTGTCGTTACACTAAGGCGATAGCTGAGGCTACGATAGCCTCGATCGATCGAGTGGGCGATTGCCTGATGGGCGTGTGTCTAGTGGGACATCTGTTATTGTCGCTTGTGTTTTACCTGCCTTGAGTATTTTACGAAGGCGTGGAAGGTGCCCTATGTGGTTGGATAAGTGTTGCCTTAGCTACCCTAGTGGTGGACGTGGTACTGGAATTCTCGGTCGCGAGTCTCATTGGGAACGTGTTCGTCTTGATACTGGGCTGTTATAGCCACGCTACGAGGTACTACTGGGCGTCGCGAGTGAAGGCTGTCGACGGCTCTGGAATTGAGGCCGCACAAAAAGGGTTGGGCTCAGCTCGAAAGTCGGAAGGAGCTACGGGAAAGGAGAGAGAGAGCTAGCCTCGACCATTTGCGTGCAGGTCCTAATGGTACGACCTCGGTGGTGCAGGAAAATTCGGATTCGACTTCGATTGGAACGAGGTCAATCGTTCCGGATCTGCCGGTCGACTCGGCGATTGAACCTGCTGGAAACGATGAGGCTCGACGAGGACTCCGAGCGGCAGTCGGGGAGAAATGTCACGGTCTTCGTCTAGAGGAAGGACTCGCTATTCTGGACGACTGTCTACGGCAATTTAGCGAGCGGCGTAAGAAGAGTGTCAGGCCCGATCAGCCTCGTTCCGCGTCGCCGACTACCTCGTCCCTAGTCTAAGATGGAACGAAGGAGTCCAGACAGCGGTACGCTGACTCCGTTTACGAACGATAACTAGAGGTACTGGTGTTGGTAGGAGGTATTTTAGCAAGTTAGAGAGCTGGTGAGAGAGCCCTCAGTCGTAAATTTCCTTCTTTTACGAGAAGTGCTTAAAAAAACAAATAAGAAACAAGTATATTTTACACATCTAATACGTCTAAGTTCCTACGTCGGCTTTCACAAGATACACGACCCTGACAAGAGAAGGAGACCGCGACATTATTTTGATTGGTCTATTTTCACTATTGCAATAGGGTCTGTGACCATTGTTTTTCAGACCGAAGAGAGTAAAAAATTCACTCGTAATGTTGTAATTTTGCAGTATATATAAGCTGTTCGCTGCCTATGTTAGTATGGCTTATAAATGTGCCGATGGTTTAATTAAAATATGTGGTCGAAGTCCGCCTTTCAATCATTCCAAATGATACCCACATGGCGAGAGGTCCGTTGAGACGCATGGTTGAATAGTTACGGCGCGAGACCTTTACACTAATACTCGTCCAGATCGACTCTTGACAAAACGTTTTAATATCGTTTTTCTATTTTACATGTTGCAAAGTTAAGCAGCCAAACACAGTTTTCTCAAGCGATTAAATTATCGTTTTTAAACTTGCGTGAAGCTATACTCTCTATATTTTCGAGCAATTAGCCGATAAAGGTGTATAAAGCCGTCTGGCACTATGCAGATACTGCCGGAACCCCACTCGGTCAAACCTATGCTGCGAAGCAAAACGTCTCCATACCGCGCACCTAACAAATGGTTTCGAGGACGTAGAGATGTACGCCTACGCAAGATGGGTTCAACATTCCCGAGTCTACGAGGGATCAATTAGTGACCGCGACTAAGAAGGGAGATTTTTGGAGTGGACGAACATAGTTCTAGATGGGCGCAAGTCACGCAAGTCACACCATCCCCAAGATAAAATGAGCGATATAATGATGATGTTGATGATTTGGCGCTCTCACCATCTGGCTCAGAGCAGGAGGTTTTGAACGCATAGCAAAACATCGCTCTGCATATGCAGCGAAGACAGTCTGCAACTGTAAATAGCAAACAATTAGGGTAATCACACTGATCCATTTACCGGAGGACTCATTGGGTATAGATAGAGCGCGTTAAGCGCGTCAGGTGCAAGTAAGATGTTCATTAGTTGGCCATTCTGCGTGGGTGCCTCAGGTGACTATATATTATACATCACCTGAATATCTACTGCATTCGGTTCACGCCAACTATAGTGTAAGCTTTAGTTTCCAGCAAATTAATGCTTCGATTCATGCTTCGCGCGATAGAAAGTAATTATTGAAGGTAGCTGAATTTGCACTATGGTGTGGCCAGCGCGCCACCGAATTGCAATCCTATCGAAAAAATATGGTCCGCAATGACCACCGCGTATGGACGTCCATACCGCAACACGACGGAGCTAGACGAGGCAAATCTTGCAGCCTGGGATGCTATTGAGCTAGCCAATGTTCAAGTTCACCCTATCTTTTTTGATATATTGCGAATGGAGACGCTGTTGACGCGTAAATTGACAACTCACCAGCACTCTTGCCTACTGAGAGCCTCGCGGCAGCCCATTCGAAAATGAAAGGCCTCCGCGCTTCGAGCGTTTAAGTAATGAAAAGTGGCCTCCAGCGCAGTGACCATCATTTTTCTGAGATAATATATATATATAGTGCCTCATAGAAGTATCAGGTACTTGAATTGATTTGTACACCAGCCGTAACAAAGGCATTGTAATCTTAGCTGCTAACACAAACCCATTCATTGTACATGCATGCCTTTTACAAACGACATACTGTAGAAATTTCGGCCGTTTGTGCAACTTGGCTTCCAACCCTATTTTTAATGGTTAACCCTAGTGTTGATGACTGTGTTGAAGTGCACAAAGCGGTAACTACACACGCAGAGTAGGATGGCCGCCATTCTTACGATCCGCATGGAGGGCCACCAAGATACTTGACACTGAGAGATGCCTACCATAGCCTGAATATACCTTGTCTATCGCTGCGTCACTGGTAAAACCTGAGCGCACCAACAACAGCGTATCAACTTGTTTACAGCGTCAGAGCGAGTGGGGTTCCCACGCTCGGTCACAGGGTCCCTGGACGTATTGACCCGCGGCATAAATGAAGAAAGTGCTTTCTTGATGAATTCAAGCGTACTTGAGTGCCAATAGACGGGCTTCATGTCTTCAGTTGGTTCGGGGTCACCGTACGCTTGTTGGTGCATCCAGTGGCACAAATGGCCAGGTGTTACTTGAAGAAGCTCTGCTGTCGTGAAGACGCGATCGTTGCTGTACGTGACGCCGTCTTTAAACGACATGAACCTCGTGAGCTCTCGATTGTACTGGCTTGTCATAGTGCTGGGGCTTGTGGCGTTCTTTTCTTTCTTTGCAAACTTCTGGCTTGATCTTACTTGGATTTTAATATCTGGTTCTACACTAAGTACGTTTGCAACCTGACTTGATTTTTATCAGATTGGGTTGCAAAACTGACCTGAACCTGCCACCGTGTGAACAACTCAAGTTGCAATCACCACCCCACCGTTTCGCGCTGTGCAAGGCACAATTGTGGTCTATACGCTACGCGCAGCCAATCAGAGATCAGGATTTTCAAAAATACAGCCTTGGTTGCAAATGGCCGATAATGTACATGTATCCCATACTGTCCAGAAAATTGAACCCCCAATAAGGGGTCCTGTAGATTTGGCACGCACTCTGAAATACCAGTTTGTTTGAAAAAATTTATGCTGTCAATTTATTACTTGTTTTGTTTTTTAAATTTGCTTAAAACAAATTTAAATACTTTGTACCGGTTTTAATTCTGTTTGAATATTTTCATTTTTTTAAGTTTTGTATTGCCTGACTCTTTCGCAGGCGAGCCCATTGGTAAATGCCAGTAGAAATACATATATTCAGCTTGATGGCCCATTGGTAAATGCCAGTAGAAATACATCTATTCAGCTTGATGCACGCGATCATGAGCTGCTTTAGTGCTCAAGCTTCAAAGTGCCGGTGGTGTTTGCATTGCTTGATTCCTGGATTCTGTATGTGACCCCATCACGGCGTCAATCAAGGTTGCATCCAAACCATGTTTTAGCAGCCATGACGAGAATGGAAGGGTATGTGATTTCATTTTGCAACCTCTGAATAGAAATGCATTTTTGCAAGTGATGTAGGCCACACCAACCGTTAGCTTTCGATTCGACAGGTTTCTCCGGCTACAACTCCCCTCCCGCACTTTTTTCCGAGCCCAAACCAGACTTTGTCAAGCAGAGGAAGCGCCGACCCCCACAACCGCACGACCGCGCGCAAGGCTTGCAGCTCCTGTCGCCACAGCTCCTTTCCTCTCCTCGCGAGTAAGAAGAATCGCGTCGCCATGTCAAGTCGGAGACCGTCTTCGCGTACGTCATCAGTTGCCGCTTGCAAGTGGAAAAAAACTGGCAAACAGTGTCCTAACCTCCTTTCCACCTTTTTGCCACTTCAGGCGTCACGAGTCAGAGTCAGCACTCGAATGGCAAAATGCGCATCAAGGCAAAGCGGCGATTCCTGCTCAAGGTGACGCCCATCGAGGCCTGGGACCTGCTCCCCGCTGAGTCGGGCCGTGCGCGCAACTCCTACTGCACTCTGGTGTTGTTAGACGAGAATAAGCGCGAGATTAAGGGCGAAAAGCAGCGCACGCCGCCCATGCGTAACTCAAATCCGGTATGGAGTCCGCTTAAAGCCGCCGTACTGCGCTCGCTCGAGAGCAGCGTCGAGTCGCACCAGCCTTTGGGGATTGGCGCCGCTGCCGCCTCGGAGGAGTACACGTTTGGCATCCAGACAAACCTGATGAACGCCAAGTATGTGCTTGTCAAATGCAAAGACAAGGGGCGCGTCGAGAATGATGATCTGGGGCGGCTGTTGCTCAGTCTCGAAGACATGAACACGAGTGGCGAAGAGCGGGTGGCGTGGTACGACCTGCAGCTGCGTCCTAGTAGCAAAATGAAGCGGGTGCAAGGCAAAGTGCGAATTTCCAGTCGCATCGTGCGTGAACCCAGTTTGTGGCAACTTTGGACAGCTGCGGAGCAAATGAGACAAGAATTGCCTGCCAAAGACCGCAGTTTGTACCTAAAACCGCACCCAAATGTCATTACCGGTAAAGAGGCGGTAGAATGGATGTTGTGTCACGGCCTGAACCGCCCCATGCAGGGCGGCGTCACGTGCTCCACAGCCGAAGAAGCGTTGCTGTTGGGCACGGCACTTCTCCGAAATGGAGTCATGCTCCACGTCTCCGGAGATCGGAGATTTACCAACAGCACATGGAAATATTACCGGTTTACGGTCAACCACTTGGACTCGGTAGTGCAACAGGAGGCAATTCGTCAGCGTGATATGATCCTCTCGGGTGAAGCAGAAGAGGTGGAGGATACGGAGGAAGAAGTGCTGACACGCTCCATGATGGCTGCATCGGTGAGCAATGAAGAGGAGTACGGTCTAGGCGCGTCACGTGTTGCCAGAGGGTCTGGCGCCACGGCCCCGGCACCTGCTGGGGACTCGAATAAAGGCAAATCCAAGTCGACAATAAAGATTGAAGACTTTGAACTGCTCAAGGTGCTGGGCACTGGGACGTACGGCCGCGTGCTGTCAGCCCGTGGACCCGATGGAAACGTCTACGCCATTAAGATCATCACAAAGATTGGTATGGACGACAACATGCGTCGCAACGCCAAGATCGAACGCGATATGTTGCGTGAAGTGCGTCATCCGTTCGTGGCTTCGTTGCTGTTTGCGTTCCAGAATGAAGATAAGGTGTACATGGGGATGGAGTTTTATAATGGCGGCGACTTGCGTCATCACTTTACGATGAACCAGAACGACGAGCTTAAACTCACAGCTGGACGCATCAAGTTGTATGCTGCTGAGTTGGTGGCGGGGCTGGCACATTTGCACAGTCTAGATATTATCTACCGCGACCTCAAGCCCGAGAATATTCTTATTCAGAAGGATGGCCACATCGTCCTGGTGGATTTCGGGTTATCAACCTACGCGCGTGATGAGAACGATAAAAAGGCCCATTCTCTGGCTGGGTCCCCAGAATACATCTCGCCTGAGGTTCTAGCTGCTGCAAACCCGAAGAAAGGAGAACCCCCAGCTACGTACGACAACACCTGTGATTGGTGGAGTCTGGGTATCCTCATCTTCGAAATGTACGTGGGACGTACACCGTTCAAGGACGATAACAAGGCCATTATGTACCGCAACATTGCCGAGGGATTCCTGTACATTCCGCCAGAGCTGCCGGAGGATGTCCAGTCGCTTCTTGCTGGTTTGATCGAGCGCGATCCGTCCAAACGTCTGGGAGCCAATGAGGCGGTGCCGTTCTCTATTATGAAGCACTCGTTCTTCGAGGGAATTGATTGGGAGGCCTTGCAACAGAAGAAAATTGATCCGGAGTGGGTGCCCGATGTGATCGACGATGCTGACGCTAAGTATGTGGACAATGAGTTTATCAACCAAGTGCCAGTGGACACACCCGAGTGGCGCATGCTCGACTCGGTGGATCGCGAGCGAGAGTACTTTGAGGACTTTACGTATCGTGCCACACGGGTCATTCAAAAGTGAGGGAAGACAAGCTACAGGTTCAACTCTCATAAATGATGCTAATATGGCGTGATAGATTTCTCAATCTCCCACTTTTGCTTCATAGAGATGTAGTATGGAATTATATTTTCTGTCTTAGCTAATACTACTAGTAGTATTTCAAACGATTTGGATGATATTTCTAAACAAGAACAACTCTCGAAAACTGATACCTGTCTGAAAGGCCGGTAAATGAGGGCAATAAGTATTCTCAGGCACGTGGGACACTGAGTACTTGTAGGATTTTACAAACTATTGTGTATGCGAGAACACTTCAGATGACAGTAAGCTAGCAGGCGACACGCGCCATGCAGTCCCTATTGAGACCCATAGCACTCAGGTTTTCGATGAGGTTCCTAATACCCCAACCGCCATTGCTCATACCCAACTGGAATTTTGGACAAACAGAAACCACCACAAAAGCGTAACAAGCTGTGTAATTTGATGTACCGCATAGAAAGCCAAGCAGACTTTTGTCCTGGCGCACATTGTCCTCAAAAACGTTTATATTAAAAGCTCACCACTGTTACTAGACAATCTGGAACTATCCTAGGATTATGGAGTCAATCCAGGGTTGCTTCTCCTTGGACCCCAGAGCTAAGTCTTAGAGCATCTTAAAATATTCTCTAGTTTTGGCTTTTAATATTCCGGATTTTTGTAAATTTCTTGCTTCAACTCCAAAACCTACTGCAGTAAAACGAAGGGGTGATTCAGCTAGGCAGATGCTGAGGCTCAAAGCAGACGCAGGAGATGCATCACTGCAGGAAATTCCAGCATTCACAATGTTAATATCTTTTATCTACCTAATGGGTAGAGTCGTTAACATTGAGAACGAAGAAATAATGATAAATGTCATAGCTTTTCGTCGGGCGAAGCTCGACTTTGTAACTGTATTGTGAATAAAGGCCTACAATACTTTGTATGCCCTCGACGTAAGCGCTATATCTGTGGATTGTCATAGACCATTCTTTTTGCTAAAATGACACAATGATGTTGTCTAATACCAAGTTTGCATCGAGCTTTCGACGTAACTATTTAAAAGATAGCCGTAACCACTGCCATTAATTTTTCCAGCGAATATGGGTGACGCGTGAGCCACTTCTTCAGATGCTCCCTGCGAGTCGATAGCCCTCTTTCCTCAGCTTCGTCGGACTTAATCGTTTCCTTAGTCGCTGTGTCAATCGACACATCGTTTTTGCTGATGACTTGCAAATTGCTCGTGTCCATGCTGTTGTGTGGCTGTGACGAGCTCCGAATGTTGTCGTGTGGGATTGTCTTGGAAGGTGCTGCTACCGTAATGCTAGTCGCTAAGGCGATGCATACCACGAGAGAAATGATCCGTTTTCCGAGCATACCTGATCATGCTGAAGGGTTTGAAGGAAAAACTGACACTACAGTCAAATATTTTGCTGAAACCCAGAAGAGATCGTACGCATTTACGTCACAATACCTAGTTTATCATCATATGGTTTCACAACATACACACGAACTCTAACTCAACCTGCTGACTCGCGTGCAAGCTCAGCATACTGTTGGTTTGTAACTACAGTAATCGAGGTAAAATCAATAAACAGTCCATTGTCTCGCAATCACCATACAAAGTTTATTGTCTTAATCACATTGCCCTCCCCCCCCTCCTATAGTCGCCACCGCTGGCATTTGATAACCCGTACGAAACTATCATTTTATTTTGAGAGCATCACATGCTTAGCTGCTGCAGATCTTTTGGCTCTGGATTCTGAGAAGGCGAATACGGGAGGGAGGGGCACGACTGCACAGTGCAGTCGTGCAGTGCAGTCTGCACTGGAGTATTATTAAAGACTGTAATTGTGGTAGGCGATACTGGAATCAGATTTCAACTTCAAATCGTATTTCGTTTTCTTTTGGGCTCTCGCTCCTACAGTAAACAGAAAGCGAAATTGGAATCCAATTAATATTAATATAATAGCTCAGCTTGCATTCGATTTTTTTGGCTTTTCCTAAGCAGCTGGTCCGGCCTGCTTGGCACTGGTTTCCTGTTCAAAAGACCCCAAGAAGCTGAAAATTCAGCTAGTAGCACATGTCATATCATGTACGAAACTCGAACTGGAACCGTCTTAAATATAATACGGGTAGTACGATTTGAAGTTGAGCCGTTCGAGTATCGTACATGGCGATCGCTCTGTATGCATTGGACCGAGTGCGAGTGATTAACGCAACTAAAAAAAAGACTGACATTATGAAATGTTACCTAACGAAATACCTAAGCTGATACAGTACTCATGTAAATTAAAGCCTAGATCAGCAGATGCCTACTCAAAATCAGGGTAATGTAGCCAGAATTATCGAGTACCAGTAGCAGAGTTGCTACTAGTAGGCTCTTTACTTAAACCGTTTACTGTTTGTGCATAGATAAGGGCCGGGTCTACCAGCATTTATATGTACATGCTGCCAGCATGTAACCTCCTGGTTTTAAGACGAAGCGGCCTGTAGCGAACCGAAAGTCCATTTTTCTAACTCGAGCTGGTTTGACTATATCGTCTTAAAGCCACTCATCAGGCTAATACTGTACAATTTAGTATTAGCAAAAGCCAAAAGGCTTAATAGATGATCGAACAATTGTGCTGGAAGAAAATTTGATAAGAACACAAATATTTAATAAACACAAACAATTGTGCACTACATGCGCACGTAACTTTTTTACAAGTATTACATTCGCCCGGCAAAGCACGAATCAGATCATTTTACATGCTACATGTGATAAAAGGTCACGCAGGGCATACTTTTTGGTTCTGTAACTGTTGATATGCACCGACTCTGCACGGTTCGGCTAACCGGCGTGACGTTCCAAACTGGACCGGTTTCAAACCGGTTAATCTGGTGGATGGCCAGGAGCACTGAAGTTTAGAGGACAGATTTAATTGACTTTAATCTACTCATTTCGGCATTTGCCTTTAACAACAACAACAGGTTAACAGCCGCAAACGCTCAACTCTACCGGAACGTTCCAAAACATGACGACGACCAAGCGCGCCGAAGTCCTCCTCGGGAGTGGGAACTACTTCCACTGGGAGTACAATATGCGCATGACGCTAGCCAGGAAGGGCCTGCTTGCGCATATTCATGCCGTCAAGCCGGAGAACGAGATCACCGAGGCGTGGCTCGTCAATGATGACAAGGCGCTCGGCATCATCGCCCAGGGAGTGGAGCTCCAGCATCAGAACAAGATTCGGTCGGCCACTCGTTCCATAGAAGCTTGGGGAACGTTGCGAGAGTTTTATAACCGCACCACGCTCAACAACCGCGTGACGATGACGCGTCGCCTCCACGAGTTCAAGATGGAGAGTGGATCGACTATGGCCAAGCATCTGGATGCGTTTGATGAGTTGATCGTCGGGTTGCAGACGCTGGGAGAGCCCATGGACGAGGCACGCCAGCTGGTGGTGCTGCTGAGCAGCCTCCCCGATGAGTACGAGCTCATTTCATCTATCGTGGCAGAATGCCAAGGGTGTGACGCTCATCGAGGCCAAGATAAAGCTGTTGAAGGAGTACGAGCGACTCGAGAAGAAGGAAACCACGGGGAAGGCGTTCCAAGTGAATGGGAACGCAGGCAAGTTCCGGAACGGCCGAGGGAACGGTCAAAAACGGAACGATCGAAAATGGAACGGTCCGAAACGGAACGTCGGTTTCAAGGGCAAGTGTTTCAGCTGTGACCAAGTGGGGCACATGAAACGGGACTATCCTGCTGCGAAGAAGAGCAGTCAAGACGATGCAGTGTTTGCAGTTGGTGGGGAACGCTCGGCCGGGTGGCTGATTGATAGTGGTGCGACGTCGCACATGACCCCTCACCGGAACGACTTATTTGGATACGAGGCACTAGACAGCGGCATCAACGTGACGATTGCAGTGGTATGAAGCTGCGCGTCGCAGGAACTGGAACGGTCAAGTTGACTGGTTTGGACGGTAAACGCATCCGAATGGTAGACGTGCTCCACATTCCGGGGCTCGATAGACGGTTATTGTCGGTCGGGAAGCTCGCGGAACGAGGCATGAGCGTGGTGTTCCAGCATTCCAGTTGTGTGATTTGGGGACGGAACGCTGCGATAGCGTCAGGGAAGAAGGTCGGTAAGGCGTTCCTGCTGGACTGTCAGCAGGAGGAGGCACACTTCGTGCAATACGCCGGTCCTGACAGCGAGTGGGAGCTTTGGCACGCTCGCATGGGTCACCCGAACAAGGACGCGCTGACGAAGACTCAGCGTTCCACAATTGGTATCCCACATGTGAAAAATGGGAACGAGACTTTGTGCGGTGGATGTATGAAGGAAAAAGCAGACCGTCACGACGTTTCCGTCACGATCGCTAACGAGAACGACGCGTGTGTTGGAGCTAGTACACACGGACGTAATGGGCCCAATGAGAACGATCTCAAAGGGTGGTGCCAAATATGTTCTGACGTTCGTAGATGACTACTCGAGGTTTGTCGTTGCGTACTTTATGAAGAGCAAGAGCGAGGTGGGCAGCAAACTAAAGGAGTTCAAGGCATTGTACGAAACCCAGTGGGGGGAACGTCTAAAATGTCTTCGTTCCGATAATGGAACGGAGTTCGTGAACAAGACGGTTTTGGAACTATGCAAACGGAACGGTATCGTGCATCAGCGTAGCGTTCCATACAGCCCTCAGCAGAATGGAGTGGCGGAACGCATGAACCGTACCATCATGGAGAAGGCAAGAAGCATGCTGCACTACAAGTCTATGTCGACGCAGTGGTGGGCGGAAGCGGTTAGTACTGCAGTGTATCTCATCAGCCGTTCCACGAATACATCAAACTCTGATGTCACGCCGTACGAGCTGTCGTTCCAGGTGAAGCCCACGGATGGAACACCTACGTGTTTTTGGGTCACAAGGGTACGCTCATGTGGACGACGTGATGAGAACGAAGCTGGAACCCAAGAGCTTCAAGTGCACGTTCCTCGGGTACGCTGAGAACGTGAAAGGATATGGTGTGTACGACATGGATGCGTCGAAGGTCAAGGTGACACGGTCGGTCAAGCTGGACGAGCGTGAGGTGGGCGGAATCTATGACACGCAGTCGCCAGCTT
Organism: Phytophthora infestans T30-4; assembly: GCF_000142945.1. Taxonomy (NCBI): domain Eukaryota; phylum Oomycota; class Peronosporomycetes; order Peronosporales; family Peronosporaceae; genus Phytophthora; species Phytophthora infestans. The sequence goes on from NW_003303743.1 coordinate 2,213,428, forward strand.
CAGGAACGGTCATCCATGTGACGAGGAACGATGATACGATCGTTCCAATATCGGGAGTGGAACGTAAGCCTCCTCAGGATGAACCGATGGAAGAAGCAGAGGAGCCTGCTCAAGACATTGAGATGGACGACCTTGAACCGGAACGGAACGCAGAAATACAGCAGCTACCCGCGCCGGAGGAGCCCAGGTTAAATTGGTTGGATTTGGCAACGTTCCATTCGCAGCCTCCATCGTTCCATGAGGACCGGATGATCTTCCATCCTGAAACGGAACGATCTGCGCGCCCTCGTGAGCCGTTACTTCTACTTGGGAATGGTGACGATGGAGATGTGGAAGGAAGTGATGGACCGCCATCTTCTAAGCGTGCCAGAATCGACGAAGATGGTTTGCTCGCAGAGGCAGTGTTGGCGTACGCGGCCAGCATCGGTGGCGTTCCAGATACGCCTAACACGTACGCAGAAGCTATTTCCAGTAACGAAGCAGGAGAGTGACGTCGTGCTATGCAGTCAGAGCTGAATTCGCATTCCCGGAACGGAACATGGACGCTCGTTCCACGTGGAACGACAACTCGTTCCATTGGATGTCGCTGGGTGTTCACGAAGAAGCGTGACGAGAGCGGCCGGGTTATCCGTTACAAGGCACGCCTAGTAGCGCAGGGGTTCAAGCAGAAGTTTGGAATAGACTTCTTTCAGACGTACTCCCCAGTTGCGAATATGAGCTCGATTCGAGCTGTACTCGCTGTTTGCGTTACGTGCGGCTACATTATGGAGCAACTGGATGCCGACACAGCGTTCCTAAACAGTGGTTTGGTGGATTTAGTCTACATGGACGTTCCACTTGGTCTCGAGAATGCTGAAGGCATGAAGTGCAAACTGCTAAAGGCCATCTACGGCTTGAAGCAAGCTGCAAGTGCATGGAACAAGACTATTCATCGCGTGTTCCTGCAGAATGGTTTCAAATGTTGCGGAGCCGACCAGTGTGTCTACGTCAAGCGTTCCAAAAACGCATTCGTGTACGAGTGCTACAGCGTCTGTGGAAGGTTCATCACGACTGGGGAAGCGTGGAAGGCCTAAGGGGTCTAAGAACAAGCCTAAGACCAGCGAAACAACCATCGACGAGCCCAAGCCAAACCGTGGTCGTCCGAAGGGAAGCAAGAACAAACCTAGACGAAGTTTAGACACAGCCCTGCACGAGGCTACCCACTCAGAGCTACCTGTATGCGACGTAGTTGTTGCAGAACCGCCGTGCGATGAACTCCCTCCGCCCGTGTCATCACTCGCCCCAACGGCACCTACCGTGGCAGCACAAACTAGTGAGATGTTGTCTGCTACGACTCCTGCTGGTACTAGCGTACCGACATCAAATGTGTCCGTTGGTGAGAGCCAAGCAGCCTCGACGCCATCGCCTGCTCAGCGATCGAGGCGGAGTTCCTCAGCGCAATCACCGTCGATAGCCGCGTTGTATGTGGACACGTTGGTGGCGTTCTCACCCGCTAAGGAAGGTTGGATAACATCGAAGAAGTATGTTGGTGTCGGCAATGCGTACATCATCGGCAGGGTCTGCTGGATAGTAAAGGGGTTGTACCAGGTGCGGTAGCTGGACTCGCAGTTTCAGTCACATGTCGAGAATCTAACACTGAATATGATTCAGCGTGGAAACACAAACTACACCTCATTACATGGTCAAACAACAGGACCTGGATGGGGGAGCCTTTGTGCAGTAGATCCAGAAGAACGCGTTCAAACTCAATGCCCAGCTGACGGACTTGAGGTGTGCATGGAGTATATGGAGTCGTACGAGCCGCCTGAAATTCGTCCAAGTAATTTCGCGGACGTTGAAACCTTGGGGAACGTTGCGAGAGTTTATAACCGCACCACGCTCCACAACCGCGTGACGATGACGCGTCGCCTCCACGAGTTCAAGATGGAGAGTGGACTATGGCCAAGCATCTGGATGCGTTTGATGAGTTGATCGTCGGGTTGCAGACGCTGGGAGAGCCCATGGACGAGGCACGCCAGCTGGTGGTGCTGCTGAGCAGCCTCCCCGATGAGTACGAGCTCATTTCATCTATCGTGGAGAATGCCAAGGGTGTGACGCTCATCGAGGCCAAGATAAAGCTGTTGAAGGAGTACGAGCGACTCGAGAAGAAGGAAACCACGGGGAAGGCGTTCCAAGTGAATGGGAGCGCAGGCAAGTTCCGGAACGGCCGAGGGAACGGTCAAAAACGGAACGATCGAAAATGGAACGGTCCGAAACGGAACGTCGGTTTCAAGGGCAAGTGTTTCAGCTGTGACCAAGTGGGGCACATGAAACGGGACTGTCCTGCTGCGAAGAAGAGCAGTCAAGACGATGCAGTGTTTGCAGTTGGTGGGGAACGCTCGGCCGGGTGGCTGATTGATAGTGGTGCGACGTCGCACATGACCCCTCACCGGAACGACCTATTTGGATACGAGGCACTAGACAGCGGCATCAACGTGATGATTGCAGTGGTATGAAGCTGCGCGTCGCAGGAACTGGAACGGTCAAGTTGACTGGTTTGGACGGTAAACGCATCCGAATGGTAGACGTGCTTCACATTCCGGGGCTCGATAGACGGTTATTGTCGGTCGGGAAGCTCGCGGAACGAGGCATGAGCGTGGAGTTCCAGCATTCCAGTTGTGTGATTTGGGGACGGAACGCTGCGATAGCGTCAGGGAAGAAGATCGGTAAGGCGTTCCTGCTGGACTGTCAGCAGGAGGAGGCACACTTCGTGCAATACGCCGGTCCTGACAGCGAGTGGGAGCTTTGGCACGCTCGCATGGGTCACCTCAACAAGGACGCGCTGACGAAGACTCAACGTTCCACAATTGGTATTCCACATGTGAAAAATGGGAACGAGACTTTGTGCGGTGGATGTATGAAGGGAAAGCAGACCGTGACGACGTTCCCGTCACGATCGCTAACGAGAACGACGCGTGTGTTGGAACTAGTACACACGGACGTAATGGGCCCAATGAGAACGATCTCAAAGGGTGGTGCCAAATATGTTCTGACGTTCGTAGACGACTACTCAAGGTTTGTCGTTGCGTACTTTATGAAGGGCAAGAGCGAGGTGGGCAACAAACTGAAGGAGTTCAAGGCATTGTACGAAACCCAGTGGGGGGAACGTCTAAAATGTCTTCGTTCCGATAATGGAACGGAGTTCGTGAACAAGACAGTTTTGGAACTATGCAAACGGAACGGTATCGTGCATCAGCGTAGCGTTCCATACAGCCCTCAGCAGAATGGAGTGGCGGAACGCATGAACCGTACCATCATGGAGAAGGCAAGAAGCATGCTGCACTACATGTCTATGTCGACGCAGTGGTGGGCGGAAGAGGTTAGTACTGTAGTGTATCTCATCAACCCGTTCTACGAACACATCAAACTCTGATGTCACGCCGTACGAGCTGTCGCTCCAGGTGAAGCCACGGATGGAACACCTACGTGTTTTTGGATCACAAGGGTACGCTCATGTGAACGACGTGATGAGAACGAAGCTGGAACCCAAAAGCTTCCAGTGCACGTTCCTCGGGTACGCTGAGAACGTGAAAGGATATCGTGTGTACGACATGGATGCGTCGAAGGTCAAGGTGACACGGTCGGTCAAGCTGGACGAGCGTGAGGTGGGCGGAATCTATGACACGCAGTCGCCAGCTTCAGGAACGGTCATCCATGTGACGAGGAACGATGATACGATCGTTCCAATATCTGGAGTGGAACGTCAGCCTGCTCAGGATGAACCGATGGAAGAAGCAGAGGAGCCCGCTCAAGACATTGAGATGGACGACCTTGAACCGGAACGGAACGCAGAAATACAGCAGCTACCCGCGCCGGAGGAACCCAGGCTAAATGGGTTGGATTTGGCAACGTTCCATTCGCAGCCTCCATCGTTCCATGAGGACCGGATGATCTTCCATCCTGAAACGGAGCGATCTGCGCGCCCTCGTGAGCCGTTACTTCTACTTGGGAATGGTGACGATGGAGATGTGGAAGGAAGTGATGGACCGCCATCTTCTAAGCGTGCCAGAATCGACGAAGATGGTTTGCTCGCAGAGGCAGTGTTGGCGTACGCGGTCAGCATCGGTGGCGTTCCAGATACGCCTAACACGTACGCAGAAGCTATTGCCAGTAACGAAGCAGGAGAGTGACGTCGTGCTATGCAGTCAGAGCTGAATTCGCATTCCCGGAACGGAACATGGACGCTCGTTCCACGTGGAGCGACAACTCGTTCCATTGGATGTCGCTGGGTGTTCACGAAGAAGCGTGACGAGAACGGCCGGGTTATCCGTTACAAGGCACGCCTAGTAGCGCAGGGGTTCAAGCAGAAGTTTGGAATAGACTTCTTTCAGACGTACTCCCCAGTTGCGAATATGAACTCGATTCGAGCTGTACTCGCTGTTTGCGTTACGTGCGGCTACATTATGGAGCAACTGGATGCCGACACAGCGTTCCTAAACAGTGGTTTGGTGGATTTAGTCTACATGGACGTTCCACTTGGTCTCGAGAATGCTGAAGGCATGAAGTGCAAACTGCTAAAGGCCATCTACGGCTTGAAGCAAGCTGCAAGTGCATGGAACAAGACTATTCATCGCGTGTTCCTGCAGAATGGTTTCAAATGTTGCGGAGCCGACCAGTGTGTCTACGTCAAGCGTTCCAAAAACGCATTCGTGTACGTATGTCTATATGTAGACGACATGATCATTGCGGCCAAGACGCGCGACGAAATTCACGAGGTCAAGAACGCCCTGAAGAGCGCATTCAAGATGAAGGAGCTGGGCGAGGCCAAATTCATTTTAAGAATGGAGATTGACCACGATAGAGAATGTGGAACGTTGATGATCAAGCAAACTCGGTACATTGACGACATTGTGGAACGATTCAATCAACGGAACGCCAAGATGGTGGAGAACCCTTGTGCAGCGAACCTGAAATTGTTTAAGATGATGTCGCCGACTACGGAAAAGGAACGTGCTGAAATGTGGTCACGACCGTATCGTTCCTTAATCGGGTGCCTCATGTACATCACAACCTGTACTCGGCCGGACATTGCTTACGTTGTCACGCAGCTGTCACGCTTCCTAGAGGATCCTGGAACGCAACACTGGAAGGCAGCGATTCGTGTTCTGCAGTATTTGAAGTCCACTCGCCATCATGGTATCGTATACAAAAGTGGAACGAGTGGATTTGGAACGCAAGCTGTCAAGGCAGAAGCGTTTACGGACGCAGACTGGGGAAGCAACATTGACAACAGACGTTCAGTGTCTGGCGTCATGGTCATGATTGGGAACG